>NC_136808.1:30592580-30680080 GCF_951216825.1 Electrona antarctica
AAAGATATTGGATTAAGATATTTGAGACACTCTCTGATATTTTGAGTATTCCTATTGACCCCGTCCGATCCTGTACTAATTATTCTGGGTTTGTCAGACTCCATGCCTATGTTGACGAGAGCACAGAAACAACTCTTCTCATATGGTCTGATTACAGCAAAAAAAAAAATTGACACATTGGAAAAAGAAGGAGGCTCCTGTATTTAAGCATTGGCTAAATGAAATGACTAGTACACTTCATCTTGAGAGAATAAGGTATTTCCTGAGAAACAGGGAGAGACAATTTGATAAGGTTTGGCTGCCCCTTGTCCATTACTTGAGTAGAAACAATTAATACACAGGAAGGATACTGATATGGTTGACTGTACACCATTTTCTTTTCAGATGTTTTCCATGAGCTTATACTACTTTATTCTATAGTAGGCCTATGCGGTGTCACTGAGCAGTATGGGTGGGAGGGTTGAGGGTTTTCTTTATCTTTTTTGTCTTTGTATTTTTTCTTTCATTTTTTTGTTTTCTATAAAAGAAAAAAATATTTCATACCACAATGTTTGTATACCAATTTATAATCTATTTGACAAAAAAGAATTGTTGTGCAGGAAAAACTGACATACCAAATTATTAACCACTTAAACCCTAGCATCCTCAATGTGGGGAAAGCTTTTCGTAGAACACACAGTATAGCAGATCGACAAGCTCTCAATGTGTCGCAACACGCTGTGCACTTGTCGATCTGCCATTTTCAGTGAAAGCTTTCCGCACAATAACAGAAAACAGAAAATACACTAGTATAACTAGTATAGAGCCCTGAGGGCCTCCGCTCAACCATACAGGGTTTAAGTGGATAAAGTATTGAAAAATGGACATGCTCATGTAAAGCAAATAATACTCCAGTAGAGTACTTGAGTAAATGTACTTAGTTACCTCTCCCAGTGGCTGCAGACGTTCGGGTCCTCTGGGTTGAGGGTCCATGCTGCTGCCATCAGGTAGACCACCATGACGCACAGCACCCCACCCACCCCCATTCTATACCTGCACGATGAGAGAGAGACATAGAGACAGACAGAGAAACAGAGAGAATTAGAGAGTGACAGAGAGACCACCATGAACCACATAGAGACAGAGGAGACGGAGAGATTGACAGGATTTTCTCTGTACACATCCATCCATTTGCATGCTTATTCAAAGTGTGCATCAGTTACAGATATAGCAGAGAATCCCACACATCTCTCTCCCAGTGGTTTTGGTACCAAAAGTAGAAAGTACTCATTATGCAGAATGTCCCTTTTCACAAGTTTTCAAATGTATAAAATGTATTAAAATCTTTTGAAAATAGCCGATGTGACGCATTGTGAGCTTGTAGATCTGCTATTTTCAAATGGCCGAAATGTATATAGGGCTAAAGTGGTTATTTATTGCATGTTTTGTGATAATAATCATCAACATCTACAAAGTAACTAGTAACTAAAGTTTTCAAATAATTATAGTAGAGTAAAAGTACAATGTTTGCCTCTGAGATGTAGTGGAGTAGAAGTAAAGGTACTGAGAACTGGAAATAAAGTAAAGAATCACACCCGTGTGAACTGAGTGGTGCAGTGACGTCACACACTAACCATAGCAACCGTGCTCATCTGTACGTGGCCCCACGTACAGGTACACACATACACGGGTACAAACAAAGCTGGTTGTTGGAGTGGTTTGCACCACTAAAAAAAAAAAGAAAAGAAAAAAAACTTTTGTAAAGTACTTGAGTAAATATAATGAGTTACTTTACACCACTGTCAAAGTGTACTGGCATCAGTAACAGTTCCAGCAGAGAATCCCAGACATCTCTCTCCCTACCTGGCCACATCAGCCAGATCTAACTGGGAGATGCCGGGGATTTATAATCCTCCATCTGGTCCATGGTCTGTCCTGTGGTCTCTACCCAGCTGCACGTGCCTGGAAAACCTCACTAAGGACATTTTCTCCATGATTTGGTCGAGTTCTTACCATGTCATGATGTAACTATATAGCTAGTTCAATTAGCGACATATCGCTCTGTTGCACAGTTGATTATAAAATAGAGTACCAAAGTCCTGACTTCCCCTGGGTTGCGGAAGTAATTTCTCTAACATTGGGTTATGTTAGAATAACCAATAAGACGCCTTGAGGGCGAGAAGTGACCTCGCCCTAAAGGACGAGGTCGCTGTGTCAGAAAACGCGACACATGGGTAGGATGCGTAAATTACGTCAGACTTCGGTGCTCTAAACAATCCACTTAATACAGCAGCATCAGCTGCCACACTTAGATCTCCATATATGGAGCTGACAGGTTCTGACATTCCATATGTTGATCTGACCTCATCAAACCCTGTACACTCAAGACACGCTCCATATATGGCCAGACCTCATCAAACCCTGTACACTCAAGACACTGCCCCCGCTGCCATCCTTAGACTCCATATATGGAGCTGACATTGTTCTGACATTCCATACAGTATGTTGATCTGACCTCATCAAATCCTGTACGCTCAAGACACACTCCATATATGACCAGTACAGAATTCATTCCATATGTTGATCTGACCCCCCATGCCAAAGCGCCAGCGCTCGCCCAGCAGTCTGCCGTCACCCAGGCGGATGCGTGCACACGACCTCGCCCTTTAGGGCGAGGTCGCTTCTTTCCCTCTGGGCGTCATACTGGTTTTATATTAATGTTATATTATCAATTAAATCTTGGAGTTGAATTATGAGTTTTGAATGCAGTTTGTCCATTATGCCATCGAGTTCCCTCAAATATCTTCCAAATCTTTAGACATCTGCCATCTGAGGTTGGGGTTGTGCTACTGAAGTAACTACGGTAGTCCAATTAGCGACATATATCGCTCTGTGTCACAGTTGATTAGAAAATATGCAAAAAAAACGTGTCTAATTGATATTCCATGTGCGATGAAAAAGCTCTCAAAGACAACTCTTTTAGTTTTAGCACATAAACAAACCCAAAAAAGCCTGATTCTGACAATACATAACATCACAAAACCCAGTAAATTCCATTCAGATTCTTCTTCCTTCCTTTTTACAGAGAAAATGATTGGTTGAGGCACTGCACGAGGAAGACGTTAGCAAAATAATCCATTTCATGATGTCCTTGAGTAAGACTTTGAACGCAGGACATTACTTACTTACACAGTGGTATTTCTACTTATTGTCTCCGTTGGGTCGAAATCTCATGTCCAAAACGGTTACTTTTCAGGATTCAAATTTAAAAATAGTAAAAGTTGCATATTTACAAGCTCAAAACGTATCGTTTCACGCCGGCCTACGTTTCGAGCTTGTGGATCTGCTTTTGTGTGACACTGTAGTGTGATCAAGTATAGGGCATTCATTTACACAAAATTATATGGAGATTTCTGGAAACTTTCTGCCCGACAGCAACCGTTATACCCAAGCCACAAATCCGAGTATACTAACTTCCTCCAGGGCTGTTAAACAGTGTCTGTGCTCCATAGTGTCTTCAGTCAGTCGCACTAAAGTCGTAATGAGACGCCTTCAGCCATCATTCTCACACAGGGGAAACTAACATCACAATGTCACTCCTTCTCAGGTACAGTGTGGGTGGTTGGGAGAGGTTTGGCACGCGGCACAGCTGCCACTCAGCGGACTATTCATCATATTCCTGGGTACTTGGCTGTCACCGTGCGACACAGTGTGACAGTGTGCAGGAGAAGTCTCCACAGCAGCAGCACTACCACGACACCATGCAGAGCACACAGGCAGCTGTGTTTAGACAATGTGAGATAATGGAGCCTCAATGGCGATGTTGGGGCCAATTAGACCAGCGGTTCTCACACATTTCCGTGTGAAGGACACCGGAATAAATATGTATATGGTGCCAGGGACACACACCCCCCGGCAAGATTTGTATTATTACACTTTTTTCAAACATGTTCCTGTTGGCAGTGAAGTTTCCTTGGCCCTTAGGAGGAGGGGCTAAGGGGGAAAGCGTTCACTGCAGTTAGGTGGAGCAGGGACATGATGAATGTCCAGCCTGACAAAGGCTGAGGGGGGCAGAGCAAGTAAGGCCTCGCCTCAAAAGAGGAGATTGGAGAAGGAGGGGAGAAGCTGATCTCAAGGAAGAAGATGGCAGCAGAGTCCAGGGGGCAGAGAAAGGAATCTCCTGAGGACATCCCCCGCAACACCTGGGGGGGATGCGCCAGACAAGACGAGAAGATAACACCTAGTAACTACGACGAGGGCATCGCCAACGTCAGTAGAAACAGTATTGTGTTTAATTAGTTTTTAATGCTAAAATGTAATGTTTGTAGGAAGTGTGTTTGTAGATGACATTGTAAAAGGTCCTTAAAGTTCCTTAGTTGATAGTAAAGGCCCATAAATAATTAGGAGTTGGCATAAGAATGTGTGTTTTCCCCTCACTAAGCAGACAGTGAGTTATTTGGCGCCAGCCATCTTCAAATAAATCAAGGCATGGCAAAAAAAGACAACAGTTACCTCACCACCAGTAACATAAAACCCCTCAGAGCAGAGTGGAGGACCCAGTTTTTCAGACCGGAGGAGAGAGGAGAGGTACCAGACCGCGGATGATGCTCTTAGCCTTAAGACTTTCAATCACGCGAGCCGCTGAGGAGTTCCTTCATAATAGAGGCCACATTACTCTTTAGGCGAGACGCTAAAGGTTTTGCGGTGCTCTCCTCCAACGCCTTCAGCAGTTCAAGACGATACCCAGGCCATACGAGCGAGCCGCTGTATAGTTTCCTGGGGTCTGACTGACCTCCAGTGTCGTGGTGGGAACAGTTAAGGAACAAACAGTACACAGAGATTTCAATTCCACGCAACCGTTCGGGTGCACTACACAAGGCAAAAGGAGTGGCAGGACAACTTGAACCCTGTATATATGAGTTCCGATTTTTCTAAAAGGCTCAACCTGTCGACAGTTCCACATTTTTCTTTTTCTTTTCTAGATCGTTTTGAAAATAAACTTCTTGAATGCCAGCATCCCTATTATGGAGAGAAACGTTAAACATAGCAGATCCACAAGCTCACACAAGCTAGATCAGGGGACTTGGTGTAGACAGAAAAACATCGGCAACTCAACTATGCAGGGAAGCTGGAAGTACCCTCACTAAAAACGCCGGGACAACGCTCCACACGTCCCAAACTCTTCTCCCTTCTGGCTCCAAAACTGTGGAATGCACTCCCCGTTGCAATCAGAACTGCAGCATCACTCCCAATCTTCCGCCGTAGTCTGAAAACCCACCTTTTCAGACTCCACCATGGCCCATAGCACTTACCCTACCCCCTTAGACAGCACTTTTTAGACTTAGATAGCATTTGATACAGACTTATAGCATGTTATGTAGACAGCACAATAATTGCATTGTATGTAGTCATAGCACTTCATAGTATATATGTACAGCATAGTATAGTATATATGTATAGTTTATATGTACAGTGTCATTATATAGATATGTTCTAGCTACGTTCTTAGCTTATACGCATGTTTCTTGATAAATGCTTTTTATATGTGATGTATTCCCATGCTTTTTGCAACTCAAGTCTGTTTCACTAAGACCTAAAGGCTATAGTTGTTTAAGAACAAGTGTGTAATACAGAGGTACTGTTGGCTTCCCTTTAAATTAATATTAATATATATTTTTAAAGACAAATCAAACTGAAATCCGTGAATGCAAAATGTTGCTTACCTGGTAGAAAGCGTGTAGTAAGTGAATGATGACCGCAGTTTAGATGAACAGTTACATGCGGGACAGGGATTCCACCCTGAATATACCTGATGAGAGGAACACACAGAGGAATTCATTCATTATATATATATATTTTACACTAACCACTTGAACCCTAGCATTACTATTCTGAGGAGACCTTTATCATAGCCGATCTAAAAGCTCGCACTGTGAGGGATTACTTTGTGAGCTTGTAGATCGGCAATTTTCTGCAAAGACTTGGGTGTAGAGTAGACTAGAGGGAAATAAGGGCACACTAAGTACAGAGTGAAAGGTCAAGTTTTACAAAGCATTGACGGTTTAAGTGGTAAAATGACAGAAAGTACAAATAATTAATGTGTGGACGACCCAATGCTTTATTGGGTCGTCCACTCACAGTTAACAGTTTTTGTATTGAGTTGTGCTTGTACTGTAATTCTGCAAACTGTTAATAAATACTTCAATCAATAAACATGAATCTGACATGATCTAGTGCTGTCATTGTCAAATACTGTAGGTCTATGAAATCTATGAAAAAGTTTAACCTGCAACACAATGTTATTGCGACCGAAGGTCGCTCTTAGGCTGAGCTCACACGGTCGCAACACTGATTTTTGTTGTGAGTGTCATGGCCGCCCCCAATGCATTTCCAATGGAGGTAAAGGTCTGAGCTCAGCCTAAGGCTGAGCTCACACCTGTAATGCAATTCTCGTGCTCGTTGGATCAATGCTGTGTAGTATCATGGCCGCCCAATGCATTTCCAATGGAGGTCACATGGTTTCACACAACATAGGGGGAGGGGTCTGTTGTATGGCTTTCAGCTGTGTTTCGACTGCGCCCCTCCCCCTCATACAACACAATGTTGTGTCAAACCATGTGACCTCCATTGGAAATGCATTGGGCGGCCATGACACAACACAAAATGCATCCAACGAGCACAGAACATTGCATTAACCGTGTGAGCCCAGCCTAAGGGTGCACTCACACTCACACCGTGTGCATTTCCAATGGAGGTCACATGGTTTGACACAACATTGTTGTTGTATGAGGGGGAGGGGCGCAGTCGAATGCGCCCCTCCCCCTCACACAACACAATGTTGTGTCAAACCATGTGACCTCCATTGGAAATGCATTGGGCGGCCATGATACTACACAGCATTGATCCAACGAGCACAGAGCATTGCATTAACCGTGTGAGTGCACCCTGAGGCTGAGCTCACACGGTTAATGCATTGCTGTATGCTTGTTGGATGAATGTTGTGTAGTGTCATGGCCGCCCCAATGCATTTCCAATGGAGGTCACATGGTTTGACACAACATTTGTGTTGTGTGAGGGGGAGGGGGCAGTCGAAACACAGCTGAAAGCCATACAACAGACCATGTGACCTCCATTGGAAATGCATTGGGGTGGCCATGACACTCACAACGCTGTAAAGGTCTGAGTGAGGCCTTACTATGAAAACGTGCATCTCCCGTCCGTTAGTTAGTTAGTCACCCATGTGTCCATATATGGTATCGCGCCACGTGACATCTCGTGACATCATGGAGACACTTAGATCTCCATATATGGATCTGACCTTGTGACATCTCGTGACATCACGTGACCTTAGATCTCCATATATGGTTGTCAGTCCACCATATGTCAGTTTGACATCATCACACCCTATACACTTAAGGCTGAGCTCAGACCTTTAATGCACTGCATTGCTGTTGTGAGTGTCATGGCCGCCCCTAATGCATTTCCAATGGAGGTCACATGGTCTGTTGTATGGCTTTCAGCTGTGTTTCGACTGCCCCCTCCCCCTCACACAACACAAATGTTGTGTCAAACCATGTGACCTCCATTGGAAATGCATTGGGGCGGCCATGACACTACACAACAACAGCAATGCAGTGCATTAAAGGTCTGAGCTCAGCCTAAGACACGCTATATATGGCCATGAAACCATGGCCATGAAATATTGGAGCTGACCTGTTCTGACATTCCATACAGTACTGTATGTTGCCATCCCTGCTTCATCTCTCTCTCAGCTAAGTGGTCCTTGGCTTGCTGTAAGGTGCTTTTAATCAGTGGTATTTTTGTACTTAATAAAAGTACAGTATCAATACTGCAAAATAGAAATACTCGGTTACAAGTATAAGTCCGGAATACAAAATAATAGTTGAGTCAAAGTACAAAAGTATTGGCATCAAAATGTACTAAAAGTACCAAAAGTAAAAGTCCTCTTTATGCAAAATGTCCAATTTCAAGTTGTCAAATGTATAAAAATATTTAAAAAATAGCCGATCTGCAAGCTCACAATGCATCGCATAAAATAGCCGATCTACAAGCTCACAATGCATCACATCATGGCGCATTGTGAGCTTGTAGATTGTCTATTTTCAAATGGCCAAAATGTATATAGGGCTGAAGTGGTTAGTGTATGTTTTGTAATGATAATAATAATCTACATTACAAAGTAACTAATAACTAAAGTTTTCACATAAATGCAGTGGAGATTTTACTCCACTACATTTATGTGAAGACATTTATGTAGTGGAATATTTGGATCTGAGATGTAGAAGTAGAAGGAGTAGAAGTAAGAGTATTGGAAATTGTAAATACTCAAGAAAAGTACAAATACCAGTACAGTGCTTAAGTAAATGTACTTAGTTACTTTCCACCACTGCTTTTAATGTGTAGTTTATGCACTGTGCTGCAATGCAGCTTGACGAAGGTCTTTCTCTCAAAGTGAGTCAGTCCTTTATTGATTAAAAGAAAAAACATTCTGAATTATTGTTTGACTTTTGAGGACAAACCATGCTGTGTCTGAGGTCCAGGGGTAATAGAAAAACATTTATTTCTGGGCAGTTGTTGAACAAATGTACAATCTTCTTCTCCATTAGCATATTCTGTACAACTGTACCAAAGATTAAATCTGAATATTTTGACTATCAGCCAAAGATGGTGTCATTTTAATCTGTCTCTGTACCCTTCAACAGAAGTAACTTTGGTGTTTAAAGCAATGGTTCTCAGCATGTGGGTTGGGATCCCCACATGATTTATTCATTTATTTTGGGGGGGCTTGTAGATCTGCTATTTTCACAATATGTATCTGTGGAACCGAGTCAAACTAAATGTAATGCCTCAACTCAACTCCTACAATTCCAAGTGCTTGTCAGTGTGTGGGGGTCCCCGGTTCAAAAACTTATGATTACCAATACTTTCACTGCTTCTCAAGCTTATTCCCGTACAGTATCAGTCCTCAGTTATGCACACTGTAAAATCCTCACTATATACCATCCCTATTCTGGGGAGAACATTTTCCAAAACTTGCCGCTCTAAGCTCACAAACGTGTTGCATTTAACGCTTACTGCTTATAGATCAGCGCTTCACTAAATCTGTGAGCTTGTAGATCATTACTGAGCAAAACATCTTCACCCTACTGTTATATATTTCAACAACAAACAGGTGCAGCAGTGGTAAAGCAGGAGGTAGTGCGGCCGCTTGGAAAATGGATGGTTCCCGGTTCAATCACTTTTGTGTTGAAGTGTCCTTGAGCAAGACACTGAGCCCATAAACTGCTCCTGGTGAGCAGGTTTCTGACTTGCATGGTACATGTAAAGCACATTGTAACATGCTCTTTGGATAAAGGCATTTTATAAATGCACCATTTAGGTTTGTGATTTTCTTCTACTTTCATATCTTAAATCCTTCAATTGTCCAACTTTGTGTCGTGATTGTTTTGTAAGTATGCTTATATGTTTGCCTTTTTGGTGTGTGTGTGTGTGTGTGTGTGTGTGCGTGCGTGCGTGCGTGCGTGCGTGCGCACAGTGGCTGCTGTTTCTCATAAGCAGCAATTGACAAAGACAGTAAATCAATACAAACACTGTTGTTGTTTGTCAAACAATATTTTCTCTGTCCTGTTGGGTTTCTTTCAGTAAAGTGCTGTCCAACATGAATTAACCAACATATTCACTTGCTGTCAGGTGGAAACCCTGTATGTCCGACACCGTTCCTTTCTTATATAGGGCTCCTGTTTCTGTAGCGTGAGGCAGCATGATGTACAGGTACAGCCCTCTGGCCTGGACATGATGCTATTATGTTGTGGAGACTAAAGCTGGACACATACTACACTCTTAGGTGATCACCTTATCACATTTAAGGTGATGTCAAAACATTTAAACAAAACAACAGTTAGTAAAAACAGAGAGATGTGTTGGGATGAGCGGTGAGTCTCTTATCACCGCAGCTTAACTGACGTCATATTGTAGTTTTCCAACCACGGTGGTGAGTAGGTTATCACCTAAACTAAAAGTAGGAGTGGGCCTTTACACCCAATCCAACCCTTGATGCTGAGTGACAAGCAGGAAGGCATTGGGTCACATTGTTATAGTCTTGGGTATGACCCGACCAGGGAATCGAACCGCCGACCTCCCAGTCTCAGGGAAGACACTCTAACCTCAAGGTCACTGAGCTGGTTATACTCCTTTATTATCATTATTATTATTTGAGAAACATTTTAAAATAGTGAAAATAGAGCTCTGATCTTGAGCATAAAACATAAAAAAGTTGAAATATAGAGATACAAGGTTTCTACCCGACAGAACATAACTGTTGCGGTTTTGTACTGAATCGTGGTCTCATGTCTTAACGTGAGAGGAAAACCAGACAGCACTAAAACAATTGTATAAGGATATCTTGTAAGAAATCTTGTATCTTGTAACAAATCAAAATAAATGTTCAGACAAATATTTTATATGACCCTCGTGAAAATAAATTTTGCCTTATTGCTGCTCGCAGAGTGTAGAAGCTTCAAGATGACTTTCAGAAACAGAGTGGATCTAGTTAGCTTTAGCGGTTCCTATACCATTCAATTCACAATTTATATGCATTTATCTGATGCTCTTACCCAGAGAAACTTACAATGTGAAATCAGAATAAGCAGAGTAAGCATGGACTCTAGTCAACAGAGGAAAATGGTCACATAAAATGAGAATAAGCAGAGTAACCATGGACTCTAGTCAACAGAGGAAAATGGTCACATAAACAGAGTGCAGAGAGAACTCCTATGAGCACAGGTCTCCGCCAGGTCAGGTAGGTTATTGTGGGCCAGCAATGTTGATGGAATATGAAGAATCGGACAGATCCATCTTGATCACATGACTATAGAGAAAAATAATGTGTACCGATTTGTGTATGTTTGGACTAAATGGTAAATAAAAATGTAAATGGTGCATTTATATAGTGCCTTTATCCAAGGCGCTTTACAGAGATTGTGCAGTACAAGTCACCAACATGCTCATCGGGACTTCGGGAGCAATATATATATATATATATATATTTGAGGCATTTTGTTCAAAACTAGCCACTCCTGCAAACGTTACATGTCAATCTTAGCCAATCATAGTAATGTGTAACGATTTGCGTGATGTTTGGACAAAATCTGTAGGAAGTAATGCGAGAAAATGTGTTTTGAAAAAAATCGGCATTAGTCAAACTAAAGTATGTTTTGTTGTCAAACATTTTGTTTAATAAAAAATAAATAAAATGTTTAAAGGTAGGGTAAGTAATTTTTTTACTCATAGTGTTTGTTCAGTCTCCCTGTCTCTCCAGTACTTTATTAATACCAATTTGATCAGGTTAGAGAACTCAATCAGGATACAGATTACAGAACGGTAATTGGAAGTGATGGCTCAAAGAAATGAGCAGACAAAATTCGGAATATTAACACTTTTCGTTTTAACCAAAACATATCACATAACCTACCTTTAAACTGGTAGTATGGTACAATAATTTTATGAATTTGAATTGAAATTAATTGGACTTTTTATGATTTATTTGTTGTCTCCTTTCGAGCTGGCCTTTGAAAACGACTTATTTTGTTGGTGTGAACCACTCAATACAGTCTTGTTGTTATAGGTAAATATGACATTTTCCAACATGAGCACAGTTTTTATCCGACTACACACCACACAGTGGGCGTTGCAATCGTGTAATGAGCACTAAGCACTCAGCAAAGGTCATTCACCTCTGTGTGTCCAATGATGTCGATCTTACTTTTCCCCGTCCACACGATCATGCTGACCCATGCATACATGCATACAGTATGTAAAACCCTATACTGCCTGCTGACTGCCAATATTCCAATAAAACCCACATAAAGCCATAATCCTTAAGAAATGCAATATTGTTGCTGTCGGGCAGAAGCCTCTTATGTCCACACTGTAACAGTTTGTGTTTTTTTTCGCACTTGACCATACTACAGCTTCACATGCATCATCGTCCAGACGGAGCTCCTGTCCAGGACACTGAGGACAGACTTCAGACGCGCCTCCTCAGGAGACTCAGATCTGAACCCGTTTGATTTGATGTTGGATTGGGAACCCGTAGTGACCGCTGCCCTTGCTGATGCTGATGTCGACCCCAGGCAGGGTTCGGACCCACAACCTTCCACATGAAGGGCGTTTGCTCTATAACGGCTATACACTAGGGGGGCCCCTACTACAGAGCTACATAAAAGCATCAAAAGTAGCAGATCTGCAAGCTCGAAACGCGTGGCTTCGTGCTGCGTTTCGAGCTCGTCGTTTTGGACATATGAGGTTTCCAGCTGCAGCCAACAGAGATGATATGTGACTCAAAGCTCCATTGAGCAGTCAGTCTCCTGTGGCTGACACTCAGCTCTCCTATGATGTCTATGCACATTCAGCAGACAGCCTCAAAAGCACCTTTATTAATCTTAACATTTGTACAGTAAATCTTCAGCAATCTTGAACAAAGTGATGATGAAGTGAATGCTTAATGCAGTTTATGCTGGTTTAACCCATTAGAAATGGGAAAGCATATCTGTCTCATTCTAGATTTTATGTTTATATACAGTAGGCCTAATAGCAACATAACTTTTTCTGAAAACCCTCAGGCCCCTTTTCCACCGGTTGGGAACCGGTTCGGTTCAGAACCAGTTTTTAGTCCATGAGCCAGACC
This sequence comes from Electrona antarctica, assembly GCF_951216825.1. NCBI lineage: Eukaryota > Metazoa > Chordata > Actinopteri > Myctophiformes > Myctophidae > Electrona > Electrona antarctica. The sequence goes on from NC_136808.1 coordinate 30,605,266, forward strand.
TCCAAAACTGGAATGTTAATTATCAATTGACTGGGCAAAACCATATACCTATATTAAATTGTTTATACAGGTAGGATCAATATAAGTAAATTAATATATGATAACCCTTCCACAGGAGTAGCTTTTTCATATTCATCACACATTTTGTAATTTTCACCTATAGTAGGCCTATATGTGATAGGTGAATAGGAAAACATTTAATTAATAGTTAGTTATCACCATGAAACTTCCCCAGTTGATTACTTAAGATAAGACAATGATTGACATATTTAAATATGCAAATTGGGCATTATGTAGGAAAATATGCATATTAAAAAGGTACCACTGTAGGGTTATCATATATTAATTTACTTATATTGAGAATTTAATATAGGTATGGTTTTGCCCACTCAAATCATAATTAATGTTCCTATTTTGGAGGTCTGGCTCATGGACTAAAAACTGGTTCTGAACTGAACCGGTTCCCAACCGGTGGAAAAGAGGTCTCAGTCGTTTAGATTAGAACAGTGCTTCTCAAAAATAGGCGATATACAAGCTCACAGCGCATCACTTTGTACCATGCTGTGTGCTTGTACATCTGCTATTTTACTTTTTTTATTTAAAAAAAAAATCACATAATTTTGAATTTTGTAACACAAATCTTAACTTCTGGGGGTCCCTGTCACAAAACATTTTCAGGTTGGGGTCCACGGCCAAATACATAAAACATCTTCAAGACTAAAATCGATAAGGTTAAGTATGGGTTTTGAAGGAAGAGTGTCTTTAATTATGGTTGGGGAGTGCATTCCAGAGGCAGCACCAGAGAAAGCTCTATCCTCGATGGAAGAGGTCTGGGAGGTCAGGGGAACCAGATTATTGAGTGCTTTACAGGTGGTGAGCAGGAGTTTGTAGTGGATTCTTTGTTTGACAGGAAGCCAATGTGGGTCATGAAGGACATCTATGAAAGGACATGCATCTATAACATTCCTATAAAATATACCTTAGACAGAGTTTCTTTTCATTTCAATATACCTGAGGCTTTCTATTATGATGTTGAAGTTTGCAGTCTGTGACCTCAGTGCCACAAGAATGGCCTCTCTCTTTCTCTCTCTCTCTCTCTCTCTCTCTGTATCTCTCTCTCTCTGTATCTCTCTCTCTCTCTCTCTCTCTCTCTCTCTCTCTCTCTCTCTCTCTCTCTCTCTCTCTCTCTCTCTCTCTCTCTCTCTCTCTCTCTCTCTCTGTCTCTCTCTAAACGTGTAAATTGCAACTTAGGAAGCAAACCAATTGCATACAAAACCATACAAATTGTACATGTGCTATCGGAAATAGTTAGCCTGCCCTACACGAGACAAATTACAGCACTATTTCCTTGTTTTGCACTCACTTGGCATAACACCTTTGGGACAATTTATTTGTCTAATGTGTTTACAGGTAGATGCTCTGATTGGTTATGTATCCAGGTCACTCGGTGCAGACAGTGCAGGAATAAACATAATCAGTGGTCTTTATTAGGTGGTTGAATGCCATTAGACAGCCTCCTCCTCCTCCCCCCTTTCTCTCTCTCTCTCTCTCTCTCTCTCTCTCTCTCTCTCTCTCTCTCTCTCTCTCTCTCTGTAATCCTGTGTCATACAGAGGGTTGCTCAGTAAGCAATGCAGCAGTCTGTGAAATCTCCTCATCCTTTTGTCTTGACTCAATCAATAGTCCCACATGGGTTAGGGCTGCATGGACTGTGTGGGGATAAGTTATTGATAGTCACAGCAGTCAGAGCCTGATCAATACATGGATCTGGTTCAGTCCCTTCTCCCTTAAAGACACACCGCTCATGCTGATGGAGGGCCTCCCTGCTCCCTCCTCCCTGCACTAATGTGAGCTCTAATAATTGCCCTGGATAACAGCCCTGGCATTTATGCAGGTGAATCGAATATCAAGTGGGAGCTACGTATGAACTTGGACAGTGCTGGAAGAAGTACTCTGAACCAGTGGTTCCCAAAAAAAGGACCCTCAAAATGATACTCATTAGCCTGTGGACCGCCCATTTGAAAATATATGCCAAGGACCCCCATAACAAGAGAAGGTTTTTACGGCTCTAGCAGTGATTCTCAAACATTTTCATTTCAAGGACCCCAGGTTTGACCTGAATAGGCTACGGTCCCCCATTTAATGGCATTTCTATATTTGGGACCTCAATGTATATTGTAAAATCAAAGTTAATTTAACTCTCAGAGTGTACAAATGGAACAGAAATTAGTAGGCCTACTATATGTATTTGTTTGTAGACCCCCCCAATCTGAAGAAATGTTGTGCCAGGACCTCATACAAGATTTGTGTATTTAAAATGTTTTTCTACAAGCTCACAATGCATTGTGGTGATAACGCACACTTAAATATCTTGAAAGTGTTCGGGTTGGGATCCGGAGCCGGATCCAACATTGAGGAACCGGAATCGGTTCCATCACATTTGGAACCGTTTCTGTTTTTTATCACAGCTGGTACAGTATGTGGACTTCATGTCTGCTATAAAAGTAATACCAGTGGTTCTAAAAAATGTCAAGGACTATTTGTAGACTCAGATTTACAGATCTGTAAAGGCCTATTCATACTCCAGTTTTAGGCGATAAGGTGACCACCGAAAATAACATGACGTCACGACGGGGTGAAAGGACACTCACCGCTCTCCCAATGACGTCACAACGGGGTGAAAGGACACTCACCGCTCTCCCAAACACATAACATGACGTCACGACGGGGTGAAAGGACACTCACCGCTGTCCCAAACACATCTCAATAACATGACGTCACGACGGGGTGAAAGGACACTCACCGCTCTCCCAAAGACGGGGTTAAAGGACACTCACCGCTCTCCCAAAGACGGGGTGAAAGGACACTCACCGCTCTCCCAAAGACGGGGTGAAAGGACACTCACCGCTCTCCCAAACACATCTCTCTTGTTTTCACCTAGAACTTTCACCTAAAACTGGAGTATGAATAAGCCTTAAGGGTCTATTTGGAATGGTTAAAGGGAACCGTTAAGGAATTTAGCCTTTAGAGAGAATATATAACTGGAATCGTTAAAATCCTACAGCATCCCAATCCTATTGCCGTGCAATAACCTCAAGGTTGAGAACCGCTGCTCTATTATTGAACTGGACCAGAGTCCTGCCATCTCCACAGGTGAACAGAATATAAAGTGGTAGCTTAAAGCTATAAGCTGCCTGGCAATGATGTACGTATCCATCATCTTTATCTATGCGCTGCTCCAGGTGGTCTGGGAGCTGTTCCATTCACTCTCATTATGGTGGAAAAGGTTTGCATAAACAAACACTAAGTGGATTCTGCAAGTATCTACCTAGAAATCCACGCATATGTGTGTGTGTGTGTGTGTGTGTGTGTGTGTGTGTGTGTGTGTGTGTGTGTGTGTGTGTGTGTGTGTGTGTGTGTGTGTGTGTGTGTGTGTGTGTGTGTGTGTGTGTGTGTGTGTGCACTCTCATTCAAATGCTAAAACAAAACTCAAGTTTGTCTACTTATCCAATCAATACATCAGCTAATTCATCACTCAGTCAAGTCATTGTATTATTTAAAAAATAACACATAGCACTATTTTCTGAGTCAACGCTCAATCAGCCAATTAATCATTATTATTACTATGATTAATTCCTCCAGGTGAATTGTAATTTGTAACCCATAAATCACAAAATAGTGTTATTTTATTACCGGGTGGAAACCTTGTACCCTTGGAACCTATCATGTTCCAATGGATCCAATGTAGTTATTACTTAGCTCTTGTTAATACTTTTTTTATTGCTTCGATGTTTCAAAAACTCACACTTGTGTGACTTGAATGCTTTCACTATCACTTTCAAACCCTTTGTAGAAAATTGCTGATCTACAAACTCACAACACGTGATGATGAGACACGTTGTGAGATGGTGGATCGACTATTTTCACTACTTTTGTGCGACACTGTCCTACAAACGAAGTATGGCATTAATTTATGAAAAACTATATATATATATATATATATATATATATATATATATATATATATACTTATATGTCTACATGCAGGGATACAAGCGACAATGTTGTACATTAACATCTCATCTCATAGCATCTTTTACTTAAATGTGTCTTCTTAGCAGTGTTAATTTCGTTGACTAAAACTATAACTATCTTTCGTTTACTAACTATTTTCACTGACGAACTAAATAAAAACAAAATATAAACTATGATGACTAGAACTATAAGACTAAATATATTGACAATTTTGTCAACAAATAAAAACTAGACTTTTAGGGAGGGAGTGGATAAGAGATCCAGTAGAACTAAAAGACAAGTGATGTTATGTTTGCGCCCTGAAAATATATAGCAGATCTACAAGCTCACGTGTTGTGAGCTTGTAGATTGGCTATTTCCAGTGTAAAAATCTATCCTTATATTTTGGCAACCAAAATATATTTTTGTCGACAAAATCAACTGTAGATTTAGTTGACTAAAATCTCATATTTAGTTGACTAAAACTAGACTAAAACTGAACTTTTCAGAATAAGACATTTAATTCAAAAGACGAAATGGTGTCGCTTGGCTCCAAAAAAGTTAGAGACTCCTGTGCTCGGACAGTGGTTCTCAAACTTTTTCAGGCTATGACCCCCTCAATATGATCATATTTGAATTTTTGCTTGATCATTTCTTTGTGTCCTAACCTCCAATTTCACTTATTTAAATCTATCCTGTCTGAGTTATTTTTACTGATTGGATACAATTGGTATCCTGACCTGAAAATGCGTTTTCATGAAAGCAGTGGAGACTGGAGAAAAAAATCAATATGTCAAGATAGTGAAGAGAATACAGACAGAATAGAGTCCTGTGTCCTCCACTAGCCTCTTATAGTTATAATGGACTTGACCCCCGGGGGCATTTAAGATACAATCACAACACCCCCCCCCCCCCCCCCCCCCCCCCCCCCACCTTTAGAAATCCTATAAGCAGACTGTTACTTGGAATGAAGTACGAGGAGCTTTTTATTAGATCACAAAGAGAGACAGACACAGAAAGAGAGACAGAGAGAGAGACAGAGGCAGACAGAGAGAAACAGAGAGAGAGACTGAGACAGAGAGAGACAAATCTACTTTAGTTACAAATCTGTGTTGCCCTCTAAAAACAATGCTTAACCATAGATGCACTTTATATACATTTTGTACATTGTTGATTGATTGATTGATTGATTGATTGTTTGTTTGATTGATTGATTGATTGATTGATTGATTGATTGATTGATTGATTGATTGAATGCTTTATTGGCAGAAATGTGATCAGTACAGGGTACAGTCAGGGGCAATTTTCTTTTCACAGAACGGAACACAAAACAAACCAGCAATGATGTCCGATCCATACATTATTAGGCTATCTTAGGTGACCTTCACACCAGAAAGCTTTACTGCAATTAAAACGAATCCTGCTGCACTATCCTGTGGGCTACTATTGGAGCAATAGAGGCTGCCGCATCTCTAAGGAATCTGGTGGGGACGTTGTCATGGCTGGTGGCTTTGTTTGCTAAAGGGCGATGAGTTTTTTTAGTACATCATCAGATTTCACAGGTTTAAATGAGAATGCATCTTCTTTTTTTTTTTATTATTATTTTTATCCCTCGATTTTGTAACCCATTTTTTCACCCCTGTGCCAATTATCTAATGTGATCCTGGGCTCTCTACACACCCTCCGCCAACCTAGTCCCTATATATGGGGGACATGGGGAGAGCAACGGACTTGAACTCATGCTTCCTTCCTGCCTGAGTGCCCAAGTTGCTCCTTTACACGTGACAGGGGGGAGTTTCTCTGGTTGGACGTAGCGCGTGGAAGGAACACGTTATTCCAACCAGTTCCTTTCCCCTCCATCAGGCGCCCCGGCTGGCCAGGGGGAGGCAGTTTGTTTAGAGACCAGGATTACAGCATGTTTTTGTGAGGGTACCTACCCTTGGGGACACGGGGAGAACATGCAAACTCCGCACAGAAAGGCCCTTTCGCCAACCCCGCCTCGGGTATGGGCACTGATGACGCGGAGGAGGAAACACGCCGCCAGTACCCACAGCGCCCCGAGCGGGAATCGAACCCAGGACCTTCTAGCTGTGAGGCGACAGCACTACCAAGAGAATGCATCTTTTTGAGCTCCTAATTTCTCATAGTGAACTTGAATGTGATCAGAACCGTAAAGACCTGAATGCAGGGGAAGTTTGCTGGGTGGCAATGGTGGTGAAGAAACTGTTAAAACAGTTCTTGTATGTATGTTTTTATGCTTTGTTTCCTAGTGTAATGTGCTTCACTGTCTACTTGTCTTGTTCTTATGTTTTGTGTGGGGACTACGGATGTAAAGTAGCATCTTTACTTTGCATAAAATGTCGCCAGGCAACAGGGGATACACCCTGTCCTGTTAATAGTCTCCCTGTCTAAAAGGTCACACTCTCGTTTTTAATGAATTGGCTCCCTGACTAAGGGACCCTATCCAAACACAAGAATATATTCAGAGACTATGTCGTAAGATATTTAACTCCAGCTCGTCAACGATCCTAATCATAAGGCCACACTCATCAATAAGCCTAGCATATGAACAACCCATTAATACACTAGGACCTTTATTAATACCTTATTTGATGACCGCTATCCTACTAATCGCGCGTGCACTTGGTGAATGACTGGTTTTGGTGTTTAAGATCTACATAGTCTAGATCTAGAGTGTTGTTTTAAAATAGCTTGGTTAGTGGTAACCCATAAAACTCTTTGGATGCATGAACCTTTATTTTACTATAACCAAGGAGGTTAAAAACCCCCAAAATAGGGGAACAAATCCCCACTAAGGGGATTAATTCCACACAATCAAATGACACTTCTTGACACAATTGCTTTAAATACAGGAATGATACAAGTTTTATTTTGGAATTGCAGTTTACAGCTTTAAGTAATTACTCAGGTTGAAGCAGTTCAAATCAATCAATATAATTAATTCAGTAGATAGAAAATAATAAGAGTAATAACAAAATGCATTAAATCAGAATAATCACTTCCCACAAAGCTCTTATTCTAAATTCAAGGTTCCATTCTACTTACATTCAATCTCCATGTTTCCTTTGCCTTCGTCCTGATGTTGAATTGAATCCAGAGTGAGGTTAAAGGTGATCAATCTATATCCCCGCTAGTTGACAATTATAGAATTAGAGTTCCCAGGTTTGAGATCCCTGAGCCTAAGTTTCTACAACTGGAAGCCTCTTCATGCCAATATGTTCCATTAAGTTTGGCTAAGTTTTAATATGCTATGTCACCCCCTCCTCTGGATTCAGCACAGCATCTCACATTGTTCTCGTTTCCTCAGTCAGCCAGCTAAGCAGAATCTATTTTACATACATTTCTGACCATCTGGTTTTAATACTGGAACCCAGTCTTTCCACATATCATGAGCGTCAGCAATAATCATATTTCTTCACATGTTTTGCACAAAGTTATGAGTCACGCCTCCTTGCCGAGGCTGCACTTATTCCCTTGGTAACATCTGACCCCCATGGTCCTGTGCACGGTGAGGTTCTGTGTTACAACATACTCTTTACAATTCACTTTTATCTCATGAATGCCATATGCCTAATGTGTCTCGGGAATTATGATCTGTATACATCTTATGATTCGATCATAATCAACAGATCACATTATACTATAGCGTATTAAACACCACCCCTTGACCCTCCTTTAGGGCATACTTATGTTAAAGTTAGTTTCCTTAATACTTAGCGCGTCGGTGCAGCTTTTTCTATACACTGTAATACATTATAAAATGATCTCTTAATTGAGACACAATGTTCTCTGATGCTCATCACCAATACCCCAGCTAGTCCACATAACCTTTAACACCACTTTATCTCTCACTTTCCTCTCTTATTTTATGCTTCTTTGTTCTTTTATATAAAATATGTACACAGCGGAGAACTTCCCTAATTCTCCCTGTACTACTACTCCCTAAACTTCCCTACCTCGCCACACAATGGATGTGTGAGTGTATGTGTGTGCGTGCGTATGAGTGTATGTGGGTACATGTGGTGTGTGCGTGTATGCGTGTACGCGTGCATATACATATGCACATATGTGTGTTTTAGTGTGTGCATGTATGTGCGCGTGTGTAGGGAGCCAGCCAGCACATGCGTGCATTCTATGTTATGTCCATTCTATGCAACCCATGGTCTGCTGACCCCTGCTTAAAGGGACTCTCACTGTTTTTCTGTTACTTATCACAAATATATTTGATATATACTGTAACAGTCTAATCAAGCATGTAGATACACCTTTGCATCCAGGCAAGTTAGACAGGGAGAGCAATCCATACTCAACCCTCGTTGACAGTATGTAATATCCATATGCAATGTCGCGTCGATATACTGTACACAAATAAAGTAAAGTAAAGATAAACGTGCCCTGCATTTTGTGGGACAGTCCCCGAAATAGGGTGTTTGAGCCACGCCCCGCATAAACAGAACAATGTCCCACAAATTTGAAAAAAAGAAGGAAAAAAAGAGAGGAAAAGAATTTTCCTTTAATTACAGTACGTGAGTAAGTTTACTTTCCACCACCTTAGGACTGCTGGTTGTATTGCTGCAGCAGGTGAGAGAGATCTCAGCGACAGGAGATCCTGGACACATGGACTGCAACTGCTCAAGCAGCACACAACCAAAAGAGAATAAATCAAAGAGTATGTTTTGTGTTTGTCATCGTGTCGGGTCACAAAGCACATTTTGTGCAGAAACAGTTTTAATCAAATTTGACATAGGAGAACTACATTCCATGCAGAACTGTAAACCTCTGTAGCCTGAAGAGAATATTCCAACAAGAATGTAAGTTCAAGTACCGAAGCAAGGACGAACAGTTAATTTACAAGCTTGTTTCAAAACCAGCGGTTAAAAATGCAGAAATGTAGTATAAGCCTATAGGCTTAGACAGAACCATATAGGCGTTCTGTTGTAATGGTGTTTAAGCCTGTTAACATAATACGATAAATATCCTCTAGTGTACAGCAAGTTAATACCAAAACGTGTTATACTACGCCTACAGGTCAAACATGACATCAAGGCATTTAGAAACATAAATATATTGTTAAATCATCAACCAACCAACCAACCAACCAACCAACCAACCAACCAACCAATCAATCAACCAATCAATCAAGGGCTAAAGTGACTAACAAGGACAAAACAGGTGGAGATCTGTCTGAAATGTAGCTGACAGAAGAGACAGGTGAGCGGGAGTTTGTAAAGTGTGCTTGCGTGCGTGCGCTCGTGTGTGGGAGGGATGTTGTCGAGACTGAATTTACGAGCACGTTTTAGTGTCTTTAAACTGACTGCATCTTCTTTCTCCCTGTGGATTTATTGCTGTGTGCGTGCGTGCGTGCGTGCGTGCGTGCGTGCGTGCGTGCGTGCGTGCGTGCGTGATCGATGTACCTGCTGCCATACATCCTCCAGCAGTGAGTGAAAGAAAAGCCTTCTAGACACTTTAAACTACTTGCTGATACGTGGTCACATGGTCCCTGTGGGGAGTAGCTCTCCACAGACAAACTGTAGAAAGGTGACACATGTCACCAAGATTCAATATCATCATAGTAAAAACAACAAAGTCCGTAACAACACAGTAAGAATTTGTCAGGGTACTGAGGGCATTAAGGGCAAGGTTGCATTTACAATTTTGAAGGTCAAGCTCATTTTCAATTGCTTAACTCTGTCTTCTACCCGGAGCCAGTTTAGACTAGCAAAATGGGTTAGTAAGAGGTGGGTCATGGGCCCCAGGTCGAGAAGTAGTCGAATTAGTTTGTTTTAGGAGGTCTGAAGCTTAGACTTAAGTGACATTGTGATGCTTGCGAACCAGGAGGTGGAAGCATAGTCAAAGGAGGGCTGAATTAGAGCACCCGCAAGAGTCTTGAGAGCAATCAGAGCACTTCTGTTGACAAAAGAGGAAATTCTTCCCAGGTCGGGAGTGGCTTATTGTCGGTATCAGCCAGTAACACACAGGAGTCTGTCCCCGTTACAATGCGCTAGACCCCTGGGAGATGGATTGCTGAGGTGGAGTGCCACCATCAGCTCCCAGTACTTCCCGCACGACTTGCCGCACCCGAGCCTGCTACTTAATACTGAGTTGGTGGTGCTCGGGATCGAACCCATGAACTGGTCCAAAGACGAGAGATCTACCGACTGAGCTACCCGGACACAAATAATAGTAAATAAAACATTTAAAAATAATTACCAGATCTCTCTGTAGCTTATTGAAATATAAATTAGGATGTGATGTGTATATTTAACACAGAGGTGCTGGTGCTCTAGGCTACAGTTTATCCCAGCTTAGATTATATTAGAGATAGTGTGTGCTTTGATCTCCCTTCACAATTCAATTCTGTTCAAACCCTCACCAAATAATCATATTTAAATAAGCACACTTAACCTAAAAACTACATTCCTATCAGCAGTAACCTCTGCTAATTAGGACGTGTATATCGTTGCTGTCGGGTGAAAACTTGCGTGTCCAAAACCGTGAATTATGGGTGAGCCGTGGTGTGATTTTATAGCATTTGGTGACATTGTTGTCTGTAGAAGAACATAGTTTTATTGAATGTTCTGGGTCTGGGCTTCAAGGTTAACGTCAACATGTTGTGCCTGAGTGCAAGACCATTTAATAACTGCTGAGTTATAAGCGACACTTGACTTTTAAAAGCTTTCCAAAAGTGTTTATGGTTGAAAAGACAAACACGAGGTGAGTGTTCATGAGCTATCCTAATATCAGTGGTTCTCAAAGTGGGGTCTGGGGACCCACAGGGGTCCTTGAAGGGGTTTCAGGGGGAAACAAGCAAAATGAGTAGCATCAAAATCAGTTTAACAACTTTATACATCAGCTATTTGAAAATCTCTGATCTACAAGCGTCACGTCTGAAAGAGTATGAGAAATGTTGAATATTCTTTGCAACATCTTTTTTTAAGCTCTTGTTAATACTTTTCATTGGTTCAATATATAGGCTACAGAATATAAAGCCAGCAACAGCAAAAACACAAAAAATAGCTGATCTGTGTGACACGTTGTGAGCTTGTAGATATTCTATTTGTGTTACTTTTGCATGACAGTCGACTTATACGACGATGTAGGGGGTTAATTTAGGCTATGAAAAACAAAACAAAGGGAAATCTAATCCCTTTAATAACTGACCTGCTTTCCCATATGACATACTGAGTATGGTGCACTGCTATGAGTCAGACCTACCTTTACATAAGCCTATGGTGTTAATCCATCATGTACCCACTAGGCTACACATTATATATTTACGTATGGACGGACAATGTCGGAAACCTATGTCCAGGAAACAACCTGTTAGTTATTATTTTAGTCATGCACAAGATCATTGGTTCAATATTTATAAAACTTACAGGCTTACTAACCACTTACTAACTTTTGAGTAGTAAGATCTTATCACCTGACAGGGGGGAGTTTCCCCGGTAGACACGTTGGTAACACGTTATTCCAACCAGTTCCTTTCCCCTCCATCAGGGGGAGGCAGTATAGAGACCAGGATTACTGCATGTTTTTTGCGAGGGTACCTACCCTAGGCCCTAGGGTAGGTACCCTCGCAAAAAACATGCAGGGGGACACGAGGAGAACATGCAAAGTCCAGAGCGAAAGGCCCCTTCGCCAACCCCACCTAGGGTATGGGCCCTAATGACTGTGAGGTGTGAGGTGTCATGAGCTGTGAGGCGACTGGAACTGTGCTCCATTCTTACGACTCAGAGAACAGTTATAAAGATTGGTGTAGCACTTGTACAAGGGAATTTGTTTGTGACGCCAGAGATCTCTCCATCTGAAGGTTAATAATAGAAGGATAAAGATCAATTCCTGAGATGCATTGATTCTTCCTCCATCTCTGAGCAACAACTTCTTATTAATAGTAACACAAAATGTTGTGTGATACCAACTGTAATGTGACAAAGTAGAGCATTCATTGACAGAAAAACAAACAAAAAAGATTAGGTTTCAGTCCTGTGGTGTTAATCGATGTACAAACTGGTAGACATTCTAGGAGGTGAGAGAAGGATCGATGTACAACACACTGCATAATGAGCACAAGCTGTCTGTACCATCGCTACTGGAGAGACACTGCTATTGAACACATGTCTGGAGGAGGAGGGTCACTCTGGAACACATTCATAGTTGATGTGGCCTGAGTCTCACACACACACGCAGCCGCAGCGCATGTAGGCACGCACACACGTACTTTAGGTACTTGTTTGAAGACTATTAGAAAGCCACTTCAGTCCACTTTGGCAATTTCACAATAGCAGATCTACAAGCTCACAACACGTTGCAAAGTGAAACGTTGTGAGCTTTTGGTACTGATATATTGATGCCAATACTTTTGTACTTTTACTCAAGTACATTTTGAATATCTGAATTGTACTTGTAACAGACTATTTCTACAATACGGTACTGATACTTTTACTTAAGTAAATAATTGGAGTACTTCTTCCATCACACACACACACACACACACACACACACACACACACACACACACACACACACACACACACACACACACACACACACACACACACACACACACACACACACACACACACACACACACACACACACACACACACACACACACACACACACACACACACACCCCAAGGGTGTTTTTTGAAGAAGGGGTGCTCCAGTTTGTTTGTATTCTCGGCCTCTCTAGGGTGCAGACATGGCCTGGGGGGGCTCATGCAGTTGGGCATCTATGGGTGAGAGATGAGGACAACAAACCAGTAATGAACTGGCATTAACCAAGATTTCTACAACTTTTAATCTAAATTGAAGCACTCAACAGAAATATCCATGTACAGTATGTCTGAAATAACAATATTGTCTGAAAGCAACGGGAAACAATTTACAGATCTGTGAAAGCTAGGATGGCACAGCATTCCTAGTACTGCTCAAGAACATATGGTGCTCTAGAGAGATACAGCAACTAATGGCAATGAAGAACCTATGGATGAAGACAAAACAACTACAGTACAGCAGCAGACGAAATTGGACGAAGATGGGGATGGATCAGATACACACTAATATGCAAACCAGTGTCAAATACCATCAGACAGACAGGCTCTGAGTTGGAACCCTCAAGGGAAGAGAAACAGAGGCTGGCCCCAAAACACCTAGTGGCGGGATCTCCAGGCAGACACCAACAGAAAAGAATGCAAGCGACCGAGAACTCTGGAGGTACCTTGTTGACGGCCCCCGACCACCCAAATTTAGAACATTCAAATTTAGAATAATTTCACTATACTCTGCCACCAAAATGTGTAATGTCCCTGACACCATCCATTGAAAGATGTGAATCACTGGTTTCTTTCAAACCGTGTCTGAAAAAAATAAAATAAAAAAACAGGAGACCAAAAGGGGAGGTACTGTAAATGTAATTTTCCCATCTCAAACAATTTTCCCATCAAGTCATGGTACGATCTCAAGATAAGCGTATGCTGAAGGTGCCAAAAACCAATTCTAAGCTGGGAGATACTGCCTTCAGGGTGTATGACCCATATGGAATGAATGTCAAGAAAAGTTGAAGTTAGATGTCCTTGTTCCGTGTGCTATTCTTAAAAGATTTTCAGATAGGAAACACTCACGTCAGAATAGATTAACCATTTATTGCAACAAATGGAATCCATGTTCTCTGAATTTTCTCTCAGCAGCATAACCCCCAATTGGTATACAAGAACAGGCACATACAGTACCGGTATCAAGACAGTTAAAGAGATTAACTTGAGTCATGGAAACTTGAAATATACAACCTGAATTCATTTTAACATTAAAGGACCACTTCACCACTTTTCAACCTATCTTCATATAATAGGTCCTCACTAATAATCCTGAAAAAATGGTGCAATTTTTTTCTACTCTGTCTGTGTCTCATAGGAGGGCTGTGGGCAGTTCAGAAACCTTCTTCCAGTGACATCATCGATGGGGAATACAAGCTAATAAAAACTGCAGGCTTTCTAGTCCTGAAAAGTTGCAATGCGAAAATGGAAGCCATCGTTCTCACGATAATGAAAATCTAAATATTTTTGTAAAAAAATCTTGTTTAAAAAAAAGTCTGCCTAATGATGATGTCACTGGAAGACGGTTTCTAAACTGCCCACAGCCGTCCTATGAGACACAGACTGAGTAGAAAAAGGTTGCGCCATTTTTTCATGATTATTAGTGAGGACCTATTATATGAAGATAGGTTGAAAAGTGGTGAAGTGGTCCTTTAATGCATAGAACATTGAATCAGATTAGAGCTATGCAACATTGAATTCTAGTTTACTTTAGAACCATGCGCACAAGAATTTCAGTTCAACACTCAGTTTGCACATTGAAGTAATCAGCCGACTGACGGATTAGAGCTGATGCATTCAGACTAACGTATCCCCATATGATCTAACGCAGGCTCCATTTTAGCTGACCTCTTACTGGAAGAAAACGTATGCACCTAGTTTTTGTAATAATTTGTTTTAAGTTATTTTTGTTTTTGTATTATATCTTTATGTACCTTGTTGTCTATGTCATGTATGTAAAATCATTGTTGTAAATGTTTCAATCAATCAATATAGTGTTTTGTATTCGTTGATGTATTGTGTTATTTTTTGTATGCTATGTTGAACTGAATACATAGGACTATAAAATGGAAACAAGTCCCCAGGACTTTTTTGCGCTATCCTCTTAGCGTTAAGTGGCAGCGGTGGCCGAACGGATTGCGGAGCGGTCTTGATACCGGAAGGTCGCCAGTTCGAATCAGCGGTCCGACACGTTAAAATTACCACCACTGAAGTGCCCTTGAACAAGGCATTGAACCACTACGATGAAATGTTCTATGAGCAGGGCCTGGCTGGAAACAAGTTCTTGAGCTTAGCCCAGATACCCTGGGTAAATATAGTAATCATTTCATTTCATGTCTGACTGTACCACGTGCCGTTTACATTTCTGACTAATAAGGTATTCAATAAATCAATCGATGCAGACAGCAGTCAAAGTGTGTCATTAGTCAGTGGGGGTCCATCAAGCTGCCTCCCATCGATTGGAAACTTCAGCCTAGCTGCTGATGAGGCAGAGTTCACCCAAGCTACAACTACAGCATCACTCCACCACCTTCCTTCCAGCAAGCTGGGGTGGGTTTGTCGCTGTCGGGTGAAAACCTTGTATGTACAAAACCGTTCCTTCCTTTCATTAATTCATTTATTACTCTTAAAACCAATTAAAATTGTGAAAATAGCCAATCTGCTACTTTTGTGCAACACTCTTGTATGCTGAAGTATAGGGTATTAATCTACGACAAAACAAACATAAAAAGTTGAAATAATGTCTCTGCCTGACAGCAATGATTATGTTTTTTTGGTGGGAGGAGTAGGACTGGGACTAGGACTATAACACTAAAACCAAATGAAAACTACTTCACTACAACTAATAAAAACATAATAATAATAGAAATAAGCCTTTTCAGGAAACAAACTATAGTAAACTAGCAAGCCCACTAGCAAAAACTAATAAAAACTAAACAAAAATATAAAACGTCAAAAGAAATAAAATTAAAATGAAAAATTATAATAACTTTGATTAGAACAGATTATTTCGCTCCTATAAACAGGTTTAATGTTTGTTTTAAAAACGCCATTGACAATGAAGAGGGTTTAATGTTTGTGTTTAGTTCAATGTTTGTTTTAAAAACGCCTTTGACAATAAAGGGACATTTTACGTTATCTTGTCCCTAACACAAACATTAAATGCCATTAACAATAAAGAGAATTTAATGTTTGTTTTGTCACCGTTTGTTTTACAGCAACATTACATCACCTAATCAACATGAGTTAGACTTTAGAGTTTTTTAGAGTTAGCAGCCACTATGAAAACAAGCATAAATAAGCACTTTTTAAAAATCTACTGTACCAGCACATGGTCATTTCCATAACTCCAAGGCTGCCGCATATTCATTCAACCAAAAGCCTACACCACACAATTTTAATATGCATATTAATATTAATATTAGTTCTGATGACCTTGAATCTTCCTTTGAAAGTGCTGACTGATAATGTTTATTCCATAACACTTTGATACACCAGAGTGTAAAGTACATTTACTAAAATGCTGCACTTAAACGGATATTTCACTTTCAAACATGTTTGGGGTCAATACATGACCTTTTTTCCATTCATTTTATTGTATTGTTTTTATTATTTCTTTATTTCCTTTGCTTTTTCCAAAACAAGTAATACATAAATAAATTAAAAAGTGCTGGCCATGTCACACATTAGAAGGCCAATATCAGACAATGGGCAGAATGTCCTCTTTTGTCAATAAAAGTGCTCTCAAGACTCTCAAGACTCTTGCTCTAGACTCTTTCAATTAAATTCATTCAATGCCACTTTCACTATGCGTGCACCTCTTGGTTCGCCAACATCTCAATGTCACCAAAAACGATAAGACCTCCCAAAACAAATGGATTCGACTACTTCTCTGCTTAAAGCCCATGACCCATCTCATTAATTTTGCTAGTATGGGATGGCTCATGGTATAACACATGGTTAAGTAATTAATAAAATCACACCTGTGTGAAGTGAGGGGCGCTAATATATCAAAGTCTAACTCAGGTCAGGTGATGTAATGGTGATCTAAAACAAACGGTGCCAACTCAAACATTAAATTATCTTTATTGTTAATGGCATTTTAATGTGTTAGGGACAAAATTACGTAAGTTTTACCTTCATATGTCCTGCTCACCCAACCTGTAAGTCAGGAGTCCTCCACTGGTTCCTTTGTTCACAAGCTCTGATGGGTTTGTTCAGAGCACCAAGACTCAGAAAATGATGTTTGTTCAGAGCACCAAGCCTCAGAAAATGATATATTTGTTCAGAGCACCAAGACTCAGAAAATGATGTGTTTGTTCAGAGCACCAAGACTCAGAAAATGATGTGTTTGTTCAGAGCACCAAGACTCAGAAAATGTCCCACCAAACTTTTCTGCTTCCCTAAACAAAGTTCTTCGGTCAAACTACTTATTGGTTTGAGTTCAGTTCTGATATTTGCTTAGTGTTGGCTTGAAAAGAGTGTGTTTGACAAATGAGTAACAACCAGAACAAACACTCTTCTAACTGCCCAACATGGAACCCAGGCTCGGCGCCTCACTTCCTGCTCCTTTATAGCTTCCTGGCAGTTCACTTCCTGGAATTGGAACTATTCCTGGAAGTATTGCTCACATACTTTCTCCCCACAGCTCCCCCTGTGATCAAACCTTGTCATTGTGTCAACAGGAAATGTATGACCATGGTTCAACTGCACAAAACACATTATATTATATTCTCCGTACACTACATTTCAGTGTTAAATATTCAACCATAGTTTAACCAATAGATTCCCTTGATATTCCCCAGTATGTTTAATTTTCTTCAATATTCAAACAACGACAGGAAATACATTATTTCACACATTTCATGTGGCAGTGTCACAAAATATCACACCTGCATCTTCCAACCTGTAGGACAGTGACACGCCCACTTTGTGGTCCCAGTTCAGGTTCCAGTTGTTGTGAATCAACGTTTAGGTCCTGAACCAACTGGAGTTCAGTAGAACCTCTGAACTCATTCAACATTAGACACAGGAAAATATCACACCCGTGTGAAGTGAGGGGCGCTCTTATCATCGTACATCATCATGACGTAACAAGTCGATTTGCTGTCCACGTAAATTCTCCATTCATTGTCAATGGGAATAAGTTGAGAACCAGTCTTTTTACACCAATCACATCGACAGCTCATCCATCGGCTTCCCTCATTGGCTGACGCAACACGTTGTCTCCACGGATTGGCCGTAGGCTTCACGTGGCGTTTGTACCGCTGTAGCGATATAAGAAGGTGGTGTGTGGTGACAGAACTGCATCGGTGGACAGAGAGAGACAGAACTGCATTGTGGGACAGAGAGACATAACTGCATTGTGGGACAGAGAGACAGTACTGCATTGTGGGACAGAGAACCCAGAAGATTTGTGACGTTAGAATGATCCGCTGGACCGTCCATCTGAAAGGAGGAGCAAAGAGATGTCTCCATGCAGCTGTGGTGCTGCAGGACAAGCTGTACTGCTTTGGAGGAGACAGTGATCACATTGATGTTCACGTCTTCAACACAGTGTATTTATGCTGGAGGAAGTTGACCCCAGTGACCACTGGAAGAGGAGGACGCCACCTAGAGGTTCCATCCAGGCACTCACACACAGCTGTGTTGATAGAATATACAGTCTACATCTGGGGAGGCTATCCTTACTGCAATGTGCTTTATGCATTTGATGTCGATGCCCACAGATGGTTCAAACCCAGCGTTTCTGGGACTGTTCCAGAGGAGAGGGAGTACCACTCAGCCTGTGTTTTGGAGAAGGTCATGTTTATCCATGGAGGAATCACCAAGCTGACTGGATGGACTAATGACATGTACAAGTTGGACACCAGCACAATGGTCTGGTCTGTAATTAACACCAGAGGAACTCCACTTAATCTTTGTCACTCTGCTACCATCATCGGGACAAAGATGTTTGTATTTGGGGGCGATGGGGAGGACCAGAGGGGCCACACCAACACCATCAGAGTGTTTGACACAGAGAACAACCACTGGCTCAACACACCTTCTGCACAGCTCCTTCCAGAAAGACGCTGTTGGCATTCAGCCTTTACCTACAATGGAGAGCTGTACATATTTGGTGGCTCCAACGTTAACGATAACGACGTTAAGAACCTAAACGATGTGTGGAAATTCAGTCCAGAGACCTTCTCCTGGAAGAAGGTTGAGCCCAAGGGGAAAGGACCATGTCCAATGTCTGGTATGTGCTGTTGCATTGTGGGAGGTTATATCATCCTCTTTGGAGGATACAAAGGAGACGACACACCCTCTGATGACCTGTTCATCTTAGACTTGAGTCCTAGTCTTAAGACCTTATGTAAGCTAGCAGTTATTCAGTACGGTCTGGACCAATCAGAACTACCACACAACATCAGGTGGGAACTGGCAGCCATGACAACCAAAGACAACATAAAAGCGTACCATGATAAAGAAGGACAATAAAAACAATACAAATTTTACACATTAATACAACTTTAGTGTCCCATTGGCCGTGGGGCTTAGTGGGGCATAGTGTCCCATTGGCCGTATAGGGCTAGTCTCCCAACAAAAAAATTTAAATAAAATCTGAATGAAGTAAAACATAATAATTAAGCCAATAAGAACAGAAGAAGCTGTGAGCTGACGGTGATTGGTCATCTGTAATGGCCTCGGTCAGCTTCAGATGAAGATGAAAATAAAATAAATAAACACACAAACAAAAGCCTTGACCTTTTTCGTTTTTTTTGGTTGAGTACCACAGACGAATAACAGTCTAAGTCCACACTATTGATCCATAATATATAAATGATAGATAAGGGTTCAGGACAACGAGGCCTTTTCGTGGAGGGGTCAGTCTGAAATTTGGACTTAGACTGTTTTTCGTCTGTGGTACTCTTAATGTTTAAAAGTTTAAAACTTTATAAATGTGCAGATACTCTGTATACACTGACACTGTATGTTGATGTGTTTACTGTTGAGTGAGAAAACAATGTTTTCACATTAAGCTAATCATCTGAGGATATTACCCATTGACAAAGTAAACGTTCTGCAGACCATTTTATTTATGTTTAAATTTAAGAAATGCAAACAAGACATTCCCTCTTCTTTTCACAACTTTTTCCGTGTTACTTCTGACATTCACTCCTACCCCACAAGGCAAAGAGATGATTTTGAATTATCCTATTGTCACTTCCAAACATCAATCGTTCATCATATTTAGAGGCCCTCATCTATGGAATTCCCTGTAGATGCTTCACTTAAATCCTCATTATCCAATATTCAAGAAACATCTAAAGAAATATCTTATTTCTTCCTATCTGTAGGTACATTATTTACTTTGATGTGTTATATTTTCTTTTGTCGGTTTGTTGTTGTATTGTTTATTTCCCCTTTGTGTGCAGTCTGTGTTTTGATTTCTTTATTGCACAGCTGCTCCCCTTTACTTGTAGTCTTTTGTGTTAGGGACAAAATTACGTAAGTTTTCCCTTCATTGTCAATGGTCGTCTTTATGTGCAATGGTGTATTAACTTTGTATTTAGGGTTTCTTCCTAGAGGCTGAACCCTTGACAGTCAAACGGGCCAATGAAATAAACAGTAATATAGTGACATCACACTATCAGCCCCTCCCCTAACCCCTCCCCCTTTATCATACAACTACAGCTGTGGGTGCGCCTTTAGTTCAGGTGGATCACCACCCACCAGGCAAACCAGGCATACTTAATTAACTGGTGCAGGGCGTGCCCACATAAAAACAACATTTTAACAAATACTGTACACTTTTTTGAAAAAAATATACTTCCTTATATAACAATAAGACCTGATGATCATGTTTTAGCATCTGTGTCCAAATCCCTGTACTATAATATCATACTAATCTCAAATATTTTCTAGTTAGAGAATTTTTTCCCATTTTTGTTCCCTGCGGAAATTGCGTGGTTTTGGTAAGAACACGTGCAGTTGTAGAATAGTTTTTGTTCTTAACCCATTAAATCCGGGAAAGCATCTATGTAACTTAATATTTTAGCGTTGGCTATTCAAAAATAGCAGACGTACAAGCTCACAGTGTGAGAGCTACTGATTTAGAAGGCATTTGTAGAATTGGCCTACAGAATACAGATGACATCTAGGCTATATCCAACATCACTAGAGGAGGATTTTAAGAAAATACTATAGCTCATACAGTTACTTATCTGCCTATTTCAGTGGTTTTCAACCAGTGGTCCTTGAGGGGGTTTTTGTTTTTGTATTGTCTGTTCTCGGTGCATGTATCAGAGGCACCTGAATGTCAAATGACAATATTCATATTAAATATTCATTCACAGGTACTTTACCCCCACACCAACCAAGAGCCCTAGCTCTAGCTTCGCAAGCCCTGCATTGTAGTTTTACACATTTAGTTGACAAATAATCAGTACAACATGATTTAACTAAAATATAAGAGATGTAGAAGAGCGCTTTTTTTTGCTATTGACATTACTCTTCAGCATGGATAGTTCTCAATAAACAATTCCCACAGTCTGCTAGAGACAGCCAGCCAGCCTGTTTTCGAGACAGTCCAATACACACAGGCCACACAAAGCAGTTTAAAGCCTTCCTCTGATCTGCTGGCCTTATACATTTATGCAACAATCAATTATTAGTGTGTTTATGTGAATGACAAGAGGGCGGCCCTACTCTGTGGAGCTGTGCACAGTGACTCTTTACTAATAATGCTGATAGCTGTGTGTGTGTGTGCCAGACAGCCGTCCCGCAGGAACCTCAATCCTGGCAAACCCACAGACCCAACCTGCAGCTTGAACCTTCAGTTCAGGCCTGATGAAACCATCATCCATTCCCGCTCACTTTTAGATCAGTGTTTCTCAAACATTTTGCATGTCAATGACCACCACAATTATTATGTAATATATTTGGCTGCCGAACCTATCTAAAAAATCACACCGTGAACTGAGTGGTGCAACTCCCCTCTCCCCTCTCCCCCTGCACCCCCCCCCCCTCTCTCAATAGCAGGCAACAGTGCAGCACTATCTTTCTCTCTCTGTTTCTGGCACAACAGCGCCACTTTTGCCCCTACTGGTACTCATAGTCACACACATACATAGTCACATAGGTTAACACGGACATTGCTGTTCCTTGGAGTGGTTGCACCACTCAAAAATAGGTTATGCCATATGCAGGGACCTCCGGAAACAAAGATTTGAGATAAAACATGTTCACTTAAAACAAGAACAGAACAGCAGCGCTTTTAGCTTGCTGTTCGTCACGGGTAACCTGAGTAGCCGCCAGGCCCTCTCGTTTTCCCATCCAGCTCCTTCTGCCTAGGCTAGCCCCCGGTCGTCAAACAGGGCGCTAACTAGCCCACAGCTAAACCACAAGCCCGGCCTCGAGTTTAGCCTGCTGCTCACACAGCAGAGTCCTGCAACGGGTCGGATACCCGTGGATACCCTGTGGGTACCAGAGTTTGACGGGTTGGAACGGGCAGGACAATATACCTTTATAAATGAACGGGTGCGGGCGGAACGCAACGCAATGCGCCATGAAACCCCCCGCTTTCGAAGAAGTCATCTTCACTGATACACAGGGTCAGGGTTATACCTGAGGGGTTGGGTCAGTGACCTCGCCTGAGCGACAGCTCCGCGATCCAATAATATTTGCTTGTGAGTACATGCAAAGTTCTGTGCGTCTGCGCCATAGAGTGGCTGGACTCCATATGACTCTCTTCTTAGAGTCACTTATACAATGGAGGTTACTGAAGTAACCCGAAGTTATTTGATATCAAGCTGAACAAACTAGCATAATTCTTAATTATGTTAGCTGTGCAAACATACTGTACAGCGTCACATATCATCGCTGTCTGGTGGAAACCTTTTATGTCCATACAGTAACTGTTACATTTTATATAAAAAACTAGAAAAAGTGCCCTTCTGGGCACAGGTCTCCACCAGGAGGATGTTTGTGTGTGTGTGTGTGTGTGTGTGTGTGTGTGTGTGTGTGTGTGTGTGTGTGTGTGTGTGTGTGTGTGTGTGTGTGTGTGTGTGTGTGTGTGGCATTTCTTCCTCAGCCTAGTGGGAATATGCATGCACAGTTTCACCGCAATCGGACGCTGCGTTGAGTAATTGTGGCAATTTGTACAAAACGGGTACAAAGCGGGCTACTCCTGAAAGGTTTAGAAGCCAATCGTAGGCAATGAAGGTGGATTATGAGAAATCAAACAAACGCGTCTTGATCACATGACTATGGAGAGCATGTGTATCGATTTGTGTGAAATTTGGATAAAATCTGAAGGAGTAATATTAGAAAATGTGTTTTACATATGTCGGCCTCCTGGTGGCGCTATAAAGAGCAGATGTGAAAAATTCCAGGCAAAGGTTTTTCCTTGGCCTCTAGGGAGTTGTCCACAGATCCGTGCAGTTAGAGGTAAAAACACTTTTCGGCGAGTTATAGCGCCACCATGAGGCTGAGTTGAAAATGTTCACGTGGCATTTCTTCCTCGGCCTAGTGGGAATGTGCGTGCACAATTTCACGGAAATCACACGATGTGTCCATGATTTGCAGCATTTTGTTTGAAACTGAGCACTCCTGCAAACTTTGGAAGCCAATCTTAGCCAATCAGGATGGAGTCTGAGAAATCTGAAAGACCCGTTTCGTTGAATGGCTCTAGAGAGACTGTGTACCAATTTGCGTGATGTTTGGACAAAATCTGTAGGTGTACTGTCCAAAAACTTGTTTTGCACAAAGCGGCCTCCTGGTGGCGCTATAACAGGCCGTTCTGGAAATTCTTGGGCAGAGGTTCATCATTGGCATCCAGGGAGTGTGTGTGCAAAATTTGACATCGACCGGGTTAACGGTGCCGGAGATTAGCTGTTCACAGACGGACGGACGGACGGACACACACACGGACACACACACACACACACACGGACGGACGGAGTGCAAAACATACTCTCTCCCCATGCCTTCGGCCTGGTGGAGACAATAAGAACCAACCAATGGTCCAATGGATCCAATGTGGTTATTATAATTTAGTCACAAGCTATTTTTAATACATTGGTTCAATATTTATAAAAACCCACAGACAGACACTGTAGTCTGTATATGACATAAGTGTGTTGTCCATTGGTCAAATACATGTACAGTATGACATTGACAGGTGTACACAAGTGGTGTCCATTGCAGTTTTCACAGTGAAACCATGTTTTGTAGTGTTGATGATAGGATTGCCACAGGTTACTATAATCCACTCCTGACGCAGACCAAACCAAGCTTCTCTGTGACGTGATCATTGGGATTCATATGTATATTCCACACAGGTTTATAATCTCTACTCTACTGTGACCAGCACGGTTCCACTGGTGGAGGAAGAAGTACTCTGAATGTTTTGCTTTGGTAAAAGTATAGCAATATCACATTATATGGATTTTTCTTTTCCCTGTGGATCTGCCATGTGGATTATTTGTACCTGTGAAAGTTACAGACCCTTGTGGTTGAACGGGACAATGCACTGATACTCTATTTGCACCTTAATGTCTAATAACTAATACAGTAAACAACTGCTGCTACTGTATGTTCTTGAACTTCATGTACATACTGAACTGTACCAGCTGGATATGCTATGTGTATACAGGATATGTAGATATATAACTTTTGTATATCTTTATAAGATTTATATCTTTCTCCCTGTCCCCCTTTTTTCTTTTCTCCTTCTGAAAACAACAAAAGCTATGGAGCCTGCACGAAAACAAATTGCACCCACTTCTTTGCACGTGAAAACCTGTGAGTGAGGTGACAATAAAATTGATTCTGATTCTGGTATAAATACTTTGTTAACTTACAAGTAAAATGCCTGCATTAAAATTTTGACTTGAGTATAGAAGTACTAAAGCAGTGGCATAAAAATAATACTTACAATACCAAAGTAAAAATGACTTGGTTATGAATGCCCCATTTCTGCAAATGTAAAAAGTAAAACATACATTATCTGAGATGTATTACTGGAGTCGAAGTATTAACGGAAGTATTATATAGTATATATGTAGTATATAGTCGAAGTATTAATCGGAAAATGAAATGGAAATACTCAAGTTTACATGATGTGAATAGGGGTCTTTTAGATGGGTCCCAGGGACATTTTGAGTCTTACTTACAACGACGTTAGAGTACAGTACTGAGTACAGTATTGCATCCCGGACCCCGGGAAGGTGACATGATTGCGTTCTTTCTCAATTTAGTGAGTCTAAGGATGCAGGATGCAGGCTATTTGCATCATCACTGCAATTCTACTCAAGTCCATGTACTTGAGTTATGTACTTAGGACTTACACCGCTGCTTCTGTGTGATGTGATCATTGTGATTCCTACCTACTCCTCATCACTTTGAATCTGTGCTGTGACCAACATGATTCTACTGCAAATATGTCCCATGGAAGAGGAGAGGAGAGCAGAGTAGAGCAGAGTAGAGGAGAGGGGAGACAAGAGAGGAGAGAAGAGAAGAGGGGAGTGGAGGGAAGGAGAGGATAGGAGAGCAGAGGAAAGCTGAGGAGAGGATGGCAGAGAAGACAGAATATGAATGAATGCAACAAGCCATGAATTACCAGTCCAAATCAATCATTTCCTCAATAATAAACATCCTATTTACAGCAGCCATCCCCTTGGGCAAGGATCAAATATTAATACCATTGAAAAAAAAGTTGTACATTTTGTCTGCTCAGCCACAGAACACCGATGTAGAAAACAACTTTGAAGTGGAGCAGAAACACTCAGACCCATAATAATCAGGGAAAAGTGCAAGTTTCTGAGAAAAGTGGATTATGAGCATTAACCCAAACCCAGACCCACCCCATCCCATCAGACTGACGATTTTACCTCATGCTATCCAGTAGTAAAGTAGATTAGGTAGGTACTAGGTAGGTACAGTATACTGTAGGTAGGTTGGTAGGTAAATGGTAAATGGTGCATTTATATAGCGCCTTTATCCAAGGCGCTTTACATAGATTGTGCATTACATTCACCCATTCACACACACATTCATACACCGATTGCGGCGGAAGCCATGCAAGGCACCAACCAGCACATCGGGAGCAATTTGGGGTTCAGTGTCTTGCCCAAGGACACTTCGACATGTAGCCAGGAGGAGCCGGGATTCGAACCGCCGACCCATGGATCATTGGACGACCTGCTCTACCTCTTGAGCCACAGTCGCCCACGTAGGTGGGCGCGTAGGTGGATAGATGGATACATAGATGTATGCACCCCCTATTCCTAAACACAATTATTGCTTTGTGACGCTGACACATTGTAAGCTTGTAGATCGGCTACTTTCAGTGAAGATATTTAATGTAAATATTTAATTGAATAGGACCACAATGTATTCTACTATTCATGTATTAATCTATTCAGTTCCACAAAAGTGGAACTGATAGGCCACACCCTTAGAAATAACACAGATAACACCACAAGACAGGACACCTGGAGACGTTCTACTCTACAAGACCTAAAGAACATTGGAGTGAGCTGACAGGAAGCAAAAGCCCAGGGCCAATAAAGAGTGAGATGGAGAGCTCTGGTGGACGCCCTATGCCCCTCGACAGGGTAAAGAAGATTAAGTCAGTCAGTAAGTCAACAAATGTTTGTTTTTGCCATCTTTGTTGAAGAGTCTGAGCAATTATGTTTTAGTTTATTTTATGCCAGTGTTAATTTTTAGTTGGCTAAGACTAGATAGTTTAAGTAGCCTAGGCCTAAAGTTCAATGGATTGTTCAAAGACTGAGCTTAAATCAGAATTTGCTACTAAAAGTAACATTACTAGGTTAGGTTTCTGGTGTGGGGAACAAAGAACCTTTTTTGCATGGTGGGGAACATAGAACCTGGGGAACATAGGTACGCTCCCGAAAATTACACCCATGTGAAGTGAGGGGCGATCTTATCATCATACGTCATCATACATCATCTCATTCTGGCCAATCACAATTTGCGTCCTCACTTTTGTCTTCAATGTTTGTGTTTATAGTAGGCCTACACACTTTTGTCTTCAATGTGTGTGTTTACACAGATCCTCAAAGCCGGATATAGGAGGGGCTATCGCTTACTATGTCTTGCTGTACCATGTGCTGTTTATTTTTCGGACTAATAAAGTATTCAATCAATCAATCAATCAATCAATCAATCAATCAATCACAAATGTAGAGCAAAAATACTCAGTGACTCCACTCAACAACATATGGTGTTTAAGTGCGTAATATTATACCTTACGTGTAGGTATAGCCTAAGTTTAACCACTTAAACTTTCCCAGAGTATTCTTTTTTAAATAAAGTTGAGGGAAAAGTAAAGAATAAATTTATGCTTGAAAAATTGTCCGAAAAGTGTGTGATTTGAACATAAACATGTCATTCATGAGATCTAAATTTACCTTCAATTTGTAGCAAGTGTTGACATTAAGTGTCGAACGTTCAAGCATGTCCAAATCACGTATACGTTTTACCTTACTTAAGAACATTTTATAAAGCATACATGTTTGCATCATGGTCTTAAGACTTATCATGTGGCCACTCTTGCGGTTAACTGCTTTCTACATTGTGGCATTGCCACTTTTACATAAAGTATACCGTCAGAGTAGTTCTTCCACCCGGTTGTGATAAATAAGCACAGTGATTATGTTGCGTGAAAACTTCCAGGCTGCAGATGAAGGCAGATGACTGACTGTGTCATGAGTGATCCATGCTGTGCTCTGTTGGACTCACAGTAATCCTGTGCTACATCTTCCTGCTGCAAGGTCCTTCACACAGCCAGCCTGTCAAAGCTGCTTAGCTGAGACAACTGCATTTCCTCTCTCGCTGTCAGCCACAAACCTTGGATCTCAACGTTTCAAAAATGCTAATTGTCTCCGCCAGGCCGAAGGATGCATGTGTCATTGTGTGTTTGTTCAGTAACAAGTCCCAGCTCTTCAGTAAACAAAAAATAGGTCCAGGTCCAATTTCATCCAATTAGGAGATTGGATGAAATTCACGGCGCTCACAACAAACACGCCACGGTGAGTTGTGAGATTGTAGATTGCCTACTTTGGACAGTTTGTGAAAATGACTCTTTTAGGGGGGACTCTTTAGTAGCTGCAGTAGTATTGGTCAACATTTTGTGGGCAGCAGCTGCTATAGTATTCTATTTGACCCAAGGAATGCATTCATGCATTTTGTAATGTCCTGCTCACCTACTGTAGCTCTCTGTCTCGTTCAAAATGCCCAACGGGCACTATAGGGTGTACCACAATCTCCTGGAGGGAGAGTCAACATATGTGTCACGTGGTAGCGGCCGCCATACTTGTTGGCTTGTCTGGTTTGTTTACATTGAGCGACTATCAGGTGTGCTTGTATACGTTCTTTTTTTAAACTGACCTCACAATGGTGCAGACTTGCTCAGTAAATAAGTGCCACAGCAGGTCACGTCGAGGGAATGAGCCAGAAAACGTAATTCGATTTTCAGCTTTCCAGCATGGAGACAGCATCAAGGAACCCAGATTGACGAGTTTACAAAAAGACGTAGAATGGCTTGGATCTCGGCTGTACAGCGCACGGGCGCAGAGACATAACGTTCAACAAAGTATCTAAGCACAGCCGTGTTACCACATACCACCGTCACTCTATTCTGAGTGATGTGGGCTAGAATTTAATGCCCACGAGAGGGCAGTCCCTAGCTTTTCAGACGCCGCCCCCCTCTTGGTGACGTACACGTTTTCACACGCTATTGCCTACCACTTAAATGGTTAGTTCATATTTTGCTGTTTAATTGCGACCACAGGTCGCAGTTAACTATGGAATCTAGCATTTTCCGTCAGTGTGTGTGTTGGTTGGTTGGTTGGTTGGTTGGTTGGTCACCCCAAGCCCCCATAGGCCTATATGGTTCCCAGGTCATCGTGGCATCACGTGACATCAGCCCACATATGGTGCCCAGGTCATCGTGACATCACGTGACATCATCAGGGATGGATATGTTGTCATAGTAAATGCTACCTGCTGTCGCAGTTAAGCCCATATATGGAGATCCCTGATGTCATCAATAGTGGCCAGCAACTCTACATCTGACCTCAAACCTCAAACCCTTAGATCTCCAAATATGGATACTGTATGTCAGAACCTGTTCTGACATTCCATATGTTGATCCTTCCCCATCCATCCTCCCTCTTCGATATCTCCCTTTTGACTTGATACCTGTCCATTCAAACTCTAGATGGACTTGCCCCAAAGTTATTAGTGCAGCCGCACCCACTAACAGTATATCTCCATATACTGTATGGAGCTGACCTGTTCTGACATTGATCTGACCTCATCAAACCCTGTACACTCAAGACATGCTCCTTATATGGCCTTAATGACCACACCCTCTTTTAAATGACAGCTACTTCAAACATGGCTCTATCTTCTAAACTGTTTGTGCGACAGATTTCCTGAGGTTCTCAAAATGTTCAGAATACTCATGTTTGAATACTCAATAGACCATATGCACACGGCAGTCATCTTTCTACAAGTTAATGGCAGGGTGGAAACTAGCCGCAATTTGCTATTGACTGCCCATACATCTAAAGAGACAAAGTCCTATCTAATTGTATTAAATTACGTCAAACTCACCAACATTGCGAGCTGTACGAAAGACTTTCTATCTGATTTTTTTCTAAGTGTTAGAGTTTGGAAGCGCTCACTTTCTGTAACGCAACATCCTGCTGTCTCCTGCATTATGTGCAAATTCAAAACAGGTGGTACGCAGGGCTGTTGAGTGATTATCCAATGAGCGCTTCCAAACTCCAATACTTGGATCACCTGCAAGGAAGTTCTTGACATAAAGTAGCTCATAACATGTCTACCGTGGATTTTTATGAAACAAACACTTTGCAGATAGAAAGAGGATAACTAAAGCTTTTCGTACAGCTGCAATGTTGGTGAGTTTGACATAATTTAATACAATTAGATAGGACTTTGTCTGTTTGGATGTATGGGCGGTCAATGGCAAATTGAGGCTAGTTTCCACCCTGCCATTAACTTATGGAAAGATGAGTTAAGTAAAGATTGAGTATTCAAACATAAGTATTCTGAACATTTTGAGCATCTCAGAACATCTGTAGCTCCAACGGTTTAGAAGATAGAGGAATGTTTTAAGTGGCGGTTATTTTTGGGTATTTCGCCCGGGATAGAGAATTTTTCACAGTTCCTAAGTTGTTCGCAGCGGTCATATTAGCCACACTATTTTTTGTGTCCACTGTCCAGTATCACTATGCCAGCAGGAGGGTGAACTAACCATTTAAGTGGTCAGAAAGGTTGAGAACTCCTAGTATACAGCAGAGTTGAGCAAACATTAGCAATATGCCAGACCTGGCCCCTGGACCATCACAAGCCAGCAACCAAATGCCATCCTCAAAGGAAATCAAAGGGTAAAGCAGGGAATTTGAAGATGAGCAAGTATCGACGCTTTAAAGATATTGAAGGAGTTAATAGCTCAAAGGGAACTGGGAAAATTGTTCCAAGTTTATTTATTTACAATTTGAGTCCATACCTGCATTCCACTGATGCAGGTGACTGTACAGTATGCACTCAAATGTTTATAATTGTGAGCCTGTAGATCCACTATTTTTGATAATTCTGTGTGACACTATTAAAATATAGAGATAAGCGGTTTCTGTGCGACAGCAAGTATATAATTCACTATATGTTTCTGTCCTTCGCTAACTTTATCAGTCAGTATGGTCGACCGTCTGGAGAAAAGACGCCGCCCACCCCTGTTTCTCCATCCAACATGTGACCCAAGGAATGCATTCATGCATTTTGTAATGTTCAGCTCTCTCTCTGGCCTGTCTCGTTCAAAATGCCCAACCACTTAACAGTCTCTCATGTTGCCTTTCACTCTTTCTTCCGCGTTTCTCTGCCTTTGTAGCAGGATGAATAAAAAAGAAAAAGAAAAGAAAAACACTGAGAAGTGATGGTCGCCTGCCTTAATGGCGTCCCTCTCTGGTCTCCACCTCATGAGCTATTTGAATTTCAAATGTTTACCGTTCCCTCTGCCAGTCAGAGAATAGGGCCGCAACTTCTTGACAAAGTCATTCCATAATTCATAACGTCCCACTCCCACCTTCCCCCCTCTCCACCAATGACCAGCGATGCTGCCCATGAAATAAAGCAAACACAAGATATTCATCGCTGTGTGTGATATGATAAACAACCTTTAAGCAATGCGATATCTCGCCGCAAGAAAGATAGATAAATAAACCATTTGAGCATAAAAAAATGATTTACATTCCACACGCATTATGGTAGCCTAAATATTATACCATTACCATACATATTATCAACGATGTCGGGTGGAAATCTTGTACGTCCAAAAATAACCAATGTTCCAATGGAGCCAATCAATGTAGTTATTATTTTAGTCACAAGCTCTTGTTAATAATATTAATAAACTCCACTTAACTTCTTTCAACCTGACCTCGATTTTGGGCATGGCAAAAATCATACATGTTTGGAAATGTAAAAAAAAACGAAACAAAACAAAACAAAACAAAAACGTTTTAAGAGTAACGGAAATAGCCAAGCTCACAACATGCTGCGCGTTGTGAGCTTGTAGATCGGCTATTTCTGCTACTTTTGCATGACACCGTTATATAAAAAGAAGAAACAAACGAACATTAAAGCATCAAAATATGGAGATACAAGGTTTCTGCAACAGCAACATTATACAGTGCATGCATACTAGTGAGCTACTTTGTTTGTATGCTAATATAGCGGCCCCAGGCGAGGCAGGGCAGCCATTGGACGTCCAACTTGTCCTTGTATGAGAAACTACAGCGAGTGGGTGTCCCATTAATCAACACTGATTATGTATTGATCTGACACAACATGTGTTGTAGGATTCCCAGATTGAGAGGCCTCGACACACTGGAAACAGTAAATAGGCTACTGCTTTTGTTTACGTAGAATGAGCATGCTTTCTCTAACGCCATGAACATAAAAGTGTTTAATAGGGCTGAACGAGTAGGAAGAACATGTCCAATTGTTGATTTTTCTGACTAATAGCCTTAATCTTGACAATTTATTTAAGTCAAGCTTCAATTCTGTTTACTGTTAAAAACAGAACAAATACCTCAACATAAGTTGATATTTAAAAGGACCATACCGGTGTTATTGCATCATGTTTAGTCCATTGACTATTATATACATACAGTACCATACTGAAATGAATGCATTTTTTACTAATAATAATAATAATAAAAGTTCAAATAGCCGACCTACATCGACACGTTCAGCTTGATGATCGACTATTTAAAAAAATTGTCATCGAAATAGTAAGAAAATAGGGGATGATTAACCCTGCACAGCATTCTTAACCTGGAAACCAGAAGATTCTGCTAGTGCAAAAAAACAAAAAATCTCTCGGCAGATTAGTCTGGCCCTGCTCGGTTGTGATTGGATTTCCCTGTCCCTGAAGTTGTGGGGCACCAATCAGGGCCCAGTATGCAAATATGGGGCGGGTTTATCACCAGAGGCAAGAAATCAACTAATCAAATGATTTCCGATGATTTCACGGCTGCGGCTCACCGCTCCAAGAGATGGGTCAAATGGGTCAAATGTAGAGAACAAATTGTGTGACAAATCGTACGACTTTGACTTTGAAAGTGGGCATCACAAATGAGCAAAAATGCTACATATATTTGCTGTCATTTTTTAATCATTCAGCTATTAAACGTGAATGTTGTCTGACTTAAAAACAAAAAACTAAAACAAAGGTGACTTGAAGAGATAACCTAGGGAAAAAACATTATACTGTTTGAATATCAACCATTCCAAACGACTTCTTAACAAGCCCTAATGAAAAACGAACATTTGTAGGCAGTGCACAAGCTTGTCTGCTGAATTCACAGCCTTAAGCCACTTGGTAAACTAAAATAAACTAAACTAATCCTCTTGTGATTCAAAGAATACAACAGGCCTCCGCATTACATTACAAACATAATAAGATATGTAGTGCTTTGCACAATTACTACAGATACTACTATTACGTATACTATACTGTACTAAGCAACTCACTCACGCTGCAATAATAATAATGAATGAATTGCATTTTTATAGCGCTTTTCCAAGTGCTCAAAGCGCTTTACAATGGTTAATTCATTCATACATTGGGAGGTGAAGCGGCGAACAGTCGACACCAGCATCCTCACTTCCCACATTCACACACCAATGGTGGCAAGCTCACACCGAGGGTTCAGTGTCTTGCCCAAGGACACTTCGACATGTGGACAGGAGGAGCCGGGATTCGAACCGCCGACCCAGGGATCATTGGACGACCTGCTCTACCTCCTGAGCCACAGCCACAAAAAAGAATCCACTCCTTGTCATGTAACCACAACAACCCTAGCATCCCTATTCGGGGCATGCCATAATTACTCCAGGACCTGGCTAAGATATGTATACACTTCATTGTATGGGTGGTCAATGGCAAATTGTGGCTAGTTTCCACCCTGCCATTAACTTGTGGAAAGATGACCGCCGTGTGCATATGGTCTATTGAGTATTGACATGAGTATTCTGAACATTTTGAGCATCTCAGGAAATCTGTCGCACAAACAGTTTAGAAGATAGAGTCATGTTTGAAGTAGCTGTCTGGTGTGGTCATTTACGGGTATTTCACCCCGGATAGAGAATTTTTCACAGTTCCTAAGTTGTCCGCAGCGGTCATATTAGCCAAGAACAGTTGAGATATTCTTTGCTAAATGAAGTGCATACATATCTTAGCCAGGTCCTGGAGTAAATGAGCAAACAGTGCCGAACACTCAACAAACATAGGTGAAGACTTCTGCTTATGCTGCTTTTCTACAAGAAAATAGCCGATCTAGTATATCAGCTAGACCCCTGTGGTACCCTTGGTCAGCGTATTATTGCATGTATACAGATACTTTATAGACGGACACACACATGCAGATTTTGAAATGACATCTACAAAGAACTTACTTTTTGACTATCCATTATGATTACAGCAGTGGTTCTCAAAGACCCCTTTACCACCGGTTCAGTTCTTTTTGTTTTTTAGTCCATGAGCCAGAGCTCCAAAATTGGAACGTTAATTATGAATTAACTATACCTTATATTAAATTGTAAATTGTTTATAGGAAGTAAATAAATATATGATAACCCTTCCACAGTAGTAGCTTTTTCATATTTTCCTATATAAGGGCTAATTTGCATATTATTATTTTTTAAATTGTGTAATACAATAGAGCATTGTCTTTGTGTAAGTAATCAACTGGGGAAGTTTCATGGTGATTTAATAAAGGTATGGTTTTGCCCACTCAATTCATAATTAAAGTTCCAATTTCAGAGCTCTGAATTGGTTATTTTTTTCCCTGCCTAATATTGAACCAGTTCAGAGTGTTTCCACTGCAAATGAATTGCTTCAGAACTCTTAAAAGTTGTTTTGGAACTGGAACCAAAACATGTTCCAAGAATCTATAATGGAACCAAAGTAATTTTGATGGAAAAGGGGTCTAGGGGTCTACTAAATTGACCAAGTCTGTAACTCTGACAGTATACAACCAAATGGATTTGGTTGCATTTGTATACTGTGAGAGTTAAGGGGAGACCTTGAAACTTTAAAGTTTGAGAACCACTGTCTGCATTACATACACTCCAGAGCTATTGGCTCAGAAATTAAATTGGATGTAAAATGTATTTAAAAATGTATATTATTATATACACACCTCTCTCTGTGGCAGATTGTGCCGCTCTCGCCCACTAGTGAGTATACAGCACATACAG
The DNA here is from genome assembly GCF_951216825.1 of Electrona antarctica. Lineage (NCBI taxonomy): Eukaryota > Metazoa > Chordata > Actinopteri > Myctophiformes > Myctophidae > Electrona > Electrona antarctica. Next base: position 30,639,697 of record NC_136808.1, read on the forward strand.
CAGCATCTTCAAGGGGTGTGACCCTTTCAATTAAGCTAAGAGCTTGTCATAAGCTGCATTACTTTTATTGCTAAGGGCCAAGGCACACTGGTGACAAATGTCTGAGTGTGTGACACCCACACATGTGAGCACAAAACTATTTCAAACCAGAGCACAGTGAATGTACCCTAGAACACAAAATATGAATTAGAAAGCTGGTCTCCGAAGGGTTAGTTAGTCTTACAGGCAGTATTTAGATGAGTTTGTCTGGCTGCATGGCTGGCCTTTCTTGTCTTTTCTTTTTACTCTTAAGGGTCTCTCAGCTCAAGTCACTGAAAGAAAATATACTTGAATACCGGTATTACATTTCGTTGCTGTCGGGCAGAAACCTCTTCAATCCATATTATAACGTTTTGTGTTGCTTTTATTTGTTTATAATTATTTATTTATTTATTTTCATAAATGAATGCTCTAATCCTGAAAAGTAACAGTTTTGGACATATGAGGTTTCCACTCGACAGCAACGATTTGTTTGACATATTTATGTTCACTTGCGCCACATGAATGCTACACATGCACGCGTGCACACGCACGCACAAGCGCGCACACACACGCACGAACGCACGCACGTACAGACGCACACACACACAAAGGACCACAATGGAAATAAGCTCCCAGGACAACAAATGTGATTGCATTGTGTCAATAAAGGCAATCAATCAATCAATCAATCAAACGCCATCCATGGGGGGAAAAAACAAAATAAGTCATAAATTCTAACACTGGTGCAACGTTTGGTCAGAGGTCTGTAACTGAGAGTGTACAAATGGAACCAAATGGACCCTTACTGGTCTGTAACTGAGAGTGTGCAAATGGAATCAAATATACCTGTGGCAGATACATTAAAACTGAGGATTGTACAGTGTATTAGGGTCCCAGAGATCACAAAAAGAAAAGAAAAAGAGAGAAAGAAAATAAGGGTACCAAATGGATATCAAACTGGGTGTCCAAATTAAATAAAGAAGGTTGAGAATGACTGTTCTGGTCTAAATCAACTTAAATCCCTAGTGAATTAACTCCCATGTCTCCTCTAATCAGCATCAAACCCCCTGCTTCCTTCCACCCAGCAAGCTGGGTCAACAGAGACAAGAAGAATGGGCAGACACAGACATGCAAACACAATCACTCACTCACTATACACTGTCACTGCTAATTAAGCATTCTTTGTAATCAGCTCGATAAACACGTTGTGTTGATCATTCACTCTTTTCAGTGGTAGAGCAGTAGCTATACTGTTCTATGCCTGTATGATAAATCTAATAGCTCACAACAATTATTTCCATGAAGAAATTAATTAAGCTCGATCCTTGAACATGAACATTTTATTTTGGTGTCTCTCAGCCCACATTTAACATTATGGCGTCATTTGTTGAAGATGTTGCCTACAGTACAGTACAGTAGGCTATATATAATATTTCTGGCAGATCACTATAAAGCCAACAATCAGAATGTCAAAGCAGCGATAGTAGTCTACAATTAAGTCAGCAAGCATACATTTGATCTGCTTGTTAAGATGCAGCATTCCAGTCATTAAATAAAGAAATCTGAAATAAAAAATAAATAAAAATAAAAAATCTGAAATTAAGTGCAAAATAACAATTCATCAAAACAATTCTACTGTAACTTGACTGACCAGCATCAATAACATCCATCCATGATGAATGAAGACTTACCTTCACGAGTTTCCACAAGGCAGCAGCTCCTAGAAAAAGTTCATGGTCCCACCACGCTCCACACACGTCGCATTAACTTCTTGTTGGAAAAACATTAAAACAATGACTATGGTCTGTTGTTGTCCAGGGAAGAGGATTGTACTGTGAGAAATGAACAGAAGTGTAAAGGCATTATTGTCCTCCTCGGCATCAGAGAAGCAGTGTGGGTACAGCTATACAGCCTGGTGCTTCTCTCCTCAGCATCCAGCCTCAAGTGGCCTGCATCTCATCTGCTGCTCTGTGCATCGCTTCACTGACACACTCACTCTCTGTCAATTGGCACCCCCTAGCGGTCGCATTTAAATGCAACTAGTCTTCCTGACCGTCTCTCCAGCTCTGTAATAAACATAAAATACATTTTCAGTAACTTGGGACACCCAGTTTCATCCGACCAGGAGACGGAACCCATAGCTTTAATTAAAGACAATAAGGTAGGTAGCCCCTTTCGGGACCCTTGTTTGCCTTTATGTATTTGGGTGGGGACGTCACCGAGGGCACCTTGATCGGTGTTAAATTGGCATTTTCTTTCCCCCCAAAAATGGAACATGCTTAAAAATTCGACAATTAAGGTCTAATTATTTCTACAAGTGGTGCGTATGGCGTTATGCAGTTACAAAACTGCACCTGCAGTATTTTGAGGCATAAACAAGTGAAAACAACTCACATGTGCCAATCTCCACAAAGTCCATCTTGTCGCCTCTCGGTCAAAACATTTAGAGAATACGAGACCGCTCGCCCCTTTGAAGATGCAAATATACACTTCTATAAAGCCAAAGAACAGAACGGGAAGTAGGTTAATTGTTACAAAGCTTTTTTTGTAACATGCGCTCTGCCAACTTTGCAGCAACTTAAGGACAACCGTTCATGTTTTAGGTTGTTGTTAGAGAAAGTAAAAGATGAGTGTTCTTTTTCCCCCCATTTGCTGCTTTCTTTTGTTTGAGCGATTTTAGCTATTTTTACAGGGGGGCGGGAGCATTCGAACATGGGGCTATATGTTTTTTTTACAAAATGTTATAGCGATTTATTATTTTATTATTTATTATAGTCCTACTAGACCCCATCATCTGGCCACAAAAGATCACAGGATCTACTGAATGTGACAAACTGACATTTGAGCCTACAACACGTAGGCTATTATATGGAAGCCTCCTACCCCCTTCACATTCAGTAGATCCTGTGATATTTTGGGGCCAGATGTAATTTCCTGGGGTCTAGTAGGACTATAGTAAATAATTTAAAAAAATGAATCGCTATAACATTTTGTAAAAAAAAAAAACATATTTAGCCCCATGTTCGAATGCCCCTGTCAAAAATAGCTAAAACGAAAGAAAGCAGCAAAAAAAAAAAAAAAGACTCACCTTCTTTAATAACAACCTATAAAACATGAACCTTGGTTGAAAAAAACGAAAGTTGTTCTTTATTCTTCACAATAAAGGGCCTCTCCATTTAACTCCCTATTAAGCACCACATTTTACATAGGTTACTATCAACAGGAAATAGGTGTAATTTTAGATGTGCGTGTTTGTGGAGGGGCCTACATCAGTAGGCTACATAGACTCAGAGCAAGGCTCCAGACTTCCCAAAACAAACTGGGCAGGCTTAATTGGCCTCACTCCCCGAACCCAACTCACCCCTGCCCACTTTGACAGGCTGGAATAGCTTAGGGTTGACGACAGAGTACAGCATCTTGCAATGGGTATGTAAATACTTCCTTAATGTCAACGAAGTCCACACCCACAACACCAGAGGGAGTTCAACAAACCATGTGCAACCCAGATTCGGCACTAACAAGGGACTAAATTAATTTCGCTCCTATGCCACCAAAATGTGGAATGCCCTACCAACAGTCATTAAAGGGGCATTCCACTCATTTTCAACATTGTACTATGTGACCAACTTACTTTTTTTTAACCCCGGGTTAGCACAGACATTACAGGAGAGGGAAACAGCAGTGATGTATACGTATAACATAATACATGTTTCTTTTTCTAGCAAAACAAATAAAATGGGAACCAAAACAAAACGTGACAATGTCGTTGAAACAGACAAACATGGATGGATCAGACTTTGTTTGCAGGAGTACAGGTATTCAGTCTAACGGAGTCCTGATTTAACCTTCTCTAGGGCTTGGATAGAATCTGTCCTTGCTCCCTGTGCTCGAGCACTGGAAGCCTCCAAACTCAAGACGTCATAGAAGGATAACTTCCAACGGTGGATACTGAGGTTATGGGGCGGTTTCCATCTCATTACCAGCATCTTTTTTGCAGCCGTTAAACCGGCAAATAGCACTCTCTTCTTGTGAAGTGTTAAGGCTCATTCATAGTCTGGATTTTCAGTGGTGAGGTGACCACCGCTCCGGTGGTGAGGTGACCACCGCTCCGGTGGTGAGGTGACCACCGGAGCTGAAATAACGTTGAGCAGTGGTGAGTAAAAACAGACAGAGAGAAGGGCTGGGGCGGTGGCGGTGGTTTGCTCTTCACCGCGGCTCGTGACGTCATGTTGTAGTTCGGTGGTCACTTCACCACCGAAAATCCAGACTATGAATGAGCCTTTTAGGCTTAGAGATGAATCGTCATTTAGTAACAGAATGTATGGTAAGCACGGTATGTTTGTCTCGAGTATATCAGACAGGAATAATGCTACCTTTGCCCAAAAGGCTAGTACTCCTGGGCATTCCCACATCATGTGTACGAATGTTCCGATGGGTTTTTGCGGACATAGTGAGCATATAGGGCTTTGTAGTATTTTAATTTGGCAGAGTTTCCTGGGTGTTGAATGAAATCTTTGAATCAATTTGTAATGGGTTAGTTGAGTTATAATTACGAGATGTTAGTGGAATGTTATTCCATACATTCTGCCAATTTATGCAGATATTGTAGTCCTTTAGATCTATGTTCCATACAGTGATATTACCTGTAGTAATTATATAAGACATTTTGAGAATCGGCCTCAGGACAGCATTGGGCATTCAGCAAACAGCATTTTCAAGACATTAAACCACGTTTATCCATGGGATGCACTCATGCCCAAAGTTCTTGCCCTCTGCTCTGGGCCAGAACTGCAGCAATCATTGTGAGCTGGTGTGTGACGCATAGGCTACATGCTCCAAGGTTGTATACAGTACAAAACTAAAGAGCAGAGGCTGCATGAATTATGGATTATGTGCAGGAGGTAATTTGCATACAGATGCAAGTGGAATTCAATTAATTGACTATATGGTTAATGATATTTTAAAAGAAAAATCCTCTCTCTCTCAGACTTGTGCCAGTGAGCTAGTGTTTACCCTCCCCCGTGCCTAAGGTTCTCCACCCCTGCTACAGGGTTTTCATTTGGGGTCCTAGGGATGGGAGTCTCTTTTTTGCAGAACCCGGGTTTCGATGGGCACTGATGGGACGCTTGTTTTACAGCGCCGGCTACTACTAGTAGGGCGGGGTTATATAATCTCACAAAAACTATGCCTGATTTGATTTGATTTGATTTGATTTGATTTGATTTGATTTGATTTGATTTGATTTGATTTGATTTGATTTGATTTGATTTGATTTGATTTGATTTGATGTCAAGCAAGAAAAACAAGTTACATCATGTTCATCTAAGAAGCGTCAAGGATAAAGCATACAATACAGTTTTCCGACTTATTTTCATTGTGGTCCTTGGTCTGGGACAAACAACATTGCAACAAAATACATACAGGCAGACATTAATTAAATCAATAAATAACACAATCAAGAGCTACACTGCCTACATCATGTGATCTCATTGATAATATAGTTAAACATGATACTATTCTGCAACATTTTCTAAAAGCCATGCTTTGACCCTTATCTTAAAAAGGGGATGGCTGCTGATGCTCTTTGTATTCAGGGGTAGTGAGTTCCAGCGTACTGCTCCTCCAAATCTAAACAAACGTTTTCCCATTTCAGTGGTGAACCTGGGCATGGTCAGGTCTGCCTAACCCTAACCTCACAAATACTATGCCTAAACCTAACCTTAACCCTAACCTGTAAAACAAGCACCACCTCAGCGACCATCGACTCCCAGGCTCCGCCAAAGAGAGTCTCATGGCAACAGCCACGCCCTAAGTAAGTAAGCCTTTCCAAGCCATGAGGGCAGCAGCCTATATCTTTTGTTTCTGTAGCGTGAGGCGGCCTGATGTACAGTACACCCCCTGGACATGGCGCTACTGTATATGTCACAGGTGACCGGGCCTTTTCAGTTATTGCCCCTAAACTCTGGAACAGTCTTTCACTGTACATCAAGTCCAGCCCCACCATCGGAAGCTTTAAATCCATATTATGGCCTTCTCTAGTCATTGGATGTTTTTAACGTAAATTGTACTGCTCTTATGTTCCTTTTGATATTGTGGTATTGTATTTGTATGAAGTATTGCTTTCTTTTTACTATGCTGTATTTTATGAGGTCTTTATGATTTCTTATGAACTTTGGGTGAAGTTCTGTTGTTTTTAATTGTGCTATATAATAAAGGTGATGACTTATGTAGCAGAGACTTACCCCAATCCAATTGAGAAGGTAGGAAGTCCGCACACCGGTCTTGAGCTCCCAAACTTTATTTATAAAAAGAGAATCAACGTTTCGACCCTTGCAGGTCTTCATCATCAGGAATGATGATTACCCCAATCGAACCCTTGATGCTGAGTGCCAAGCAGGGAGGCAATGGGTCCCACATTTATAGTTTTTCTTTGGTATGAACCGAACTGGGGAATTGCACCCCCGACCTCCCAATCTTAGGGCAGACACTCTAAGGCCACCCGCTACCATTCTCATTTAACCTCAAATTCAGTGATTTTATGCATAGTTTATCCACCTCTAAACTTTCTTTTTTGCAGACTAATAATTCCGGCAATGAGGGCATCTCATGTGTCATGCGCTTTACAATCTGCAGTAGGCCTACATTCACCCATTCACACACTAGCGGCATATATACAGCAAGTCAGCAACCAAAAATATTGAAAAACTAGAAAAAGTGCCCTTCCGGGCACAGGTCTCCACCAGGAGGATAGGAGTGTGTGTGATGTTTGGCAAAATGTTTAGGAGATGTTTTTTTTTATTTGTTTTTGCAACAATTTTCTTCATTTTGTTGAGGAAATGCAGAGCCAGATCACTCATAGCATCTCTGAGGATAGAATTCTGGATGAGCAGGACATGTGCAGCATTTTGTACAAAACGTACAAAAATTTGGAAGGCAATCTTAGCCAATCAGTGTACAATCTGAGAAATCCAACAGACTCGTCTTGATCACATGACTACAGAGATCATGTGTACCGATTGCCATTTCTTCATACGCCTTTGATGGCAATTGGATGATTTGAGGCATTTTGTTCCAAAAATGTGTTTTGCAAAAATCAACCTGTTGGTGGCGCTATAACAGGCCAATGTGAAAAGGGTGGGATATATTCCTCAGCCTAGTAAGAAAATGTGTGAAAGATTTCACGTAAATTGCATGCTGCGTTCATGATTTGAGGCTATTGTTCAAAACGGGGCAATCTTGCAAACTGTGAAAGGCAATTATAGGCAATTAGGATGGAATATGAAATATCAGACAGATCCGACTTGAGCACATGACCATAGAGATACTGTGTAAGGATTTGTGAGATTTTTGGACAGAATCTGGAGGAGTAATATCCAAAAATGTGTTTTACAAAAGTCGGCCTCCTGGTGGCGCTATAAAAGGCAGAGGCGGAAAATGCAGGTCAAAGGTTTGTCCTTGGCCTCTAGGGAGTGTGCATGCAACGTTTCACGCAGATCGGTGCAGTTTTAGGTAAAACATGTGAAAAGCTGCCTCATGGTGGCGCTATAACAGGCCGTTCTGGAAAATGTGGGGCAGAGGTTCATCGTTGGCATCCAGGGAGTGTGTGTGCAAAGTTTGGCATCGGCCGGGTTAACGGTGCCGGAGATTAGCTGTACACAGACGGACGGAAGGAAGGACGGACGGACACACACACGGACGGACGGACACACGGACGGAGTGCAAAACATACTCTCTCCCCATGCCTTCGGCCTGGTGGAGACAACTAAATATACAGTTTAAATTTATGATAGAATGTCTGCTGCTCCAGGTGAGGCTCGAACCCACAACCTCAGCATTGTTCAGCAGGTTACTGTCATCTATTCTAAGTACCATGCGCTAACTGATTGCTCCACTAGAGCTTCTGCTCGGCACATCAGAGTATTCAGTCTTATTATCGACCCTACTCGTACAATCTCCTTAGCATACAAGATCTCCCTTCTGACACATCAGTGCATCCATGGCAATGCCCCCCCCCCCCCGCCCCTCCCCCACCCTCAAAGAACTCACAACCCTCCACTCGAAACCTCTGCTCTTCCAATACCAACCATGTCCTTGCCTAGCCTGGCTAATAAGCCAGACTCAAATCACACGGTCGATCCGCCGACAGGCAATTTTTTTTTGCCAACGGCTGATTCGGTCTGGCTTATTAGCCAGGCTAGTCCTTGCCCCCATGATCGTGCCTTCTTCTTCTACTGTCCCACATCTGTGGAATGCCCTCCCCGAACAGTAAAGGGATATTCCACCATGCCTCAAGCAAACCAGGCTGATCCGGTGCGTCTCAGAGACTCAGACACTAACGACACATATAACTAGTGTATAAAGAAGGCGCTGGAGCAACTCAGATGATTGAAGCCTTTATATTTTAATAGCAGTGTGCAAAGCACAGAAAAAAAGCAACGTTTTGATATTAGATTACATTTTAGTCATGGTATTTTCTTCTGTGCGCTGCACCCTGCAATTAAAATATAAAGGCTCCAATCATCCGAGTTGCTCCATGCAGCGCCTTCTTTATTCGGTCCATGTAGTTGTTTGGTTGCCGTCGCTATTTTCATGCCAATGTTTTCAAACCCTGTAAACGCTGTGCAAATTCACATCAGTGAGTCAGTTGGTGCCGCGTTGCGAGCTTGTACATCTGAAACATTTTGAAAAATAATGTTGAATAACTAGGATTGATTCATCTGGGGGTCCCTGGCACAAAATAAATTCAGATGGGGGTCCATGGCCACATTCATATTATTTTGGGGGTCCTTGGCACGAAAAGGTTTGAGAACTACCAATTTAGAAGGTATTTTGAAGAATCTGCCTCAGGTCCTTTGCAGACTGCTGCCGTTTTTCCTTTAATGGGTTAGGGGAGGTTTATGTCCAGCTGGGAAGAGGAGGAGGAGGAGGCCACAGGACAGACCAAGGACCAGATGGAGGGATTATATATGTCCACACTGGCCTTGGAACACCTCGGGATCCCCCAGCCACAGCTGTGGAGGAAGATGGATGGATGGACACAATACTGTATCAAGAGGTGACTTTGATTGATTGAAATTTTTATTGACAAACCTTTAAAAGTACAGAAAGTACAATGAGTTAAAAAGACAGCGAATGGATGAGATGCCAAAGGCTTCGATTGTGGTCATTAAACATTCAACACTCAAACAAGTGGACAAGCGCAACAGACAGTTCTGTTCTTTGGCTATATAGAAGTGTCTATTTTTACGTCTCTAAATGTTTTGATGAACTGAACAAGGTGGACCCTCTTGTAAACAAGTGTAATGCTTTATTGGGTCGTCCACTCACAGTTAACAGTCTTTGTATTGAGTTTGTGCTTGAAATGTACTGTAATTCTGCAAACTGTTAATAAATATTTCAATCAATCAATCAAAAAACAACAATGCAAAAAAAGAAAAGTCAATACAGTTTTAAGCAATTCATTAAAATAACATAGAAAGGAGGTGCCAGGGATTCGATATATGGATGCTCACGAGAGACATGGACTAAAATCTTCTTTGTAATGTACAGTATTAACCCTTGGTTAAATTGACTTTGTTATGCAAGAGTATTGTAGGTAAAGAATACATGCAGCTCAACTTCATTATGTCAGAGGATTTCTGATGAGGCCAAGTGAGATTGCAGCCTCGTGAATTTAAATATCTCTCGCTCACAATGCAAGTCACTGTCGGGTGGAAACCTTGTACAGTATGTCTAAAACTGTTACTTTTCAGAAAATAACTATCTGTGTTCCAAGTAACTTCCTAAGGATCCAGTGTAGTCGTTATTTTAGTCACAAGCACTTGTTAATACTTTTCATTGGTTAAATATTTATAAAAACCCACAGAAAAGTATGACAAAGTAAGGCAGTAACTTAAATAAGTAAAAAGTTGAAATAAGGATACAATTAAGGTTTCTGCCCGACATGCGATCAAGGCTCTTTAACAGACTTGATGAATAGTGCAAACAAGCCCACCCCCCCACCCCACAACACCCCACTGTGACCTCGGGTAACGTTCCAGGTTGTATTTTATTTGTGCTTATGCTGCTGGTGTAAGAAGTGCCATCATTAATATGACAGCGCTTCACTCTTCACATCGTGGCTGATAGACGCTCTGCTGATGCCTCACTGCTGCTAATTGCACTGCTTTATTCTCAGTAAATCACAGGGGAGGCCTCTATGAGAATCACTGAGTCAGTAAACACTGTGTGCGTGCGCACGCGTGTGTGTGTGTGTGTGTGTGCGTGCATGCGTGCGTGCGTGCGTGCGTGCGTGCGTGTGTGTATGTGTGCATGCTTGCAAGTGTGTGCGTGTCGCAGCATGTGTGTGTGTGTGTGTGTGTGTGTGTGTGTGTGTGTGAGATTCACTGTACCCAGACATACACTTCAAGAGGCGGCAAGAAAGCGCTTAGAGCAGGCATCTCTTCCTGGTTTGTAAACAGCTGGTGGATGTAAATGATGCTCGCATGCGGATTCAACTTGCAGACAGACAGACGTTTGCCAGTCTTAAAAGCAGTCTAGTTGTAACAATCTGTTAAAGTGACTCGGGCCTTGTTAAATTAAACAAAATCTTTTTAATTCGTCGTCGCACTAAACAAAATAAAATGACTTGCTGCTTGCACTCACTTTATTTTATTTATTCCATGTGTCACTTCTGAGCAGGCAGTTCGACCGTCTTCCCACACTGCTTCCTGAAGGATGCTGCTCGTCACAACTGTCCTCTTTGTCAACGGACGGTCCATCTTGTTTCTACTCTTATTGTCCCCGAGAGAAGGGACGGGGCAAGGGCAGGTGACATTCTTAATCTTATTCTCCCCGAGAGAAGACCAGCTCAGTGGCCTTGTGGTTAGAGTGTCTGCCCTGAGACTGGGAGGTCAGGTCGGGGGTTCGATCCCCGGCCGGGTCATACCAAAGACTGGGACCCAATGCCTGATTGCCACTCAGCATCAAGGGTTGGATTGGGGGTAAATCCCTGCGACATACTAACGTCAGTGGGTGTACTTGTACATCAAAGCTGCCTACAGAAACAGGAGATAGGCTCCTGCCCTATGGGCCTACTGGCTCGGTTGGGCCTCATGTCATCATGGCTCGTTTAGCCTTGCGGCTTACTTACTTACTTACCCCGAGAGAAGGACAGGTGTGACAGAACAGATCAATGCTCCCCCATTGTCCTCACTAATGCTCATTATAATATGGCACGATTTCTGCCTATTCACTTCTGTGTCTCAGAGGAGGGCTGTGGAGAGTTCAGAAACCTGTCTACCAGTGACATCATCGATGGGGAATCCAAGCTAATAGAAACTGCAGGCTTTCTCTTCCTGGAAAGGTAGCATGCCATATAGGTGAGCAGCACCTAGGTATAAAACTCAGCATGAATACTGCAGAAGTTATAATTTATTTTACAACATGCACATGGGGACTTCCAATTAATTTAATACTGAAAACGTAAGATTCTCCCAGAATCTGGCAGCGTGCCAGCCGATACCACCCGGCGTGCCATCGTTGGCACGCGTGCCTAAGGTTGCCGACCCCTGCCATAATGGATTACTGAGGGCCTATAGAGGGTGACATCGTCATCATACCCGGAGGTTATGCGGGAACGCCTACTGAGTGACAAAAAACTACTTCCTGGCCTTGACAGCCCATACATCCAAACATAAAAGTCTGATTGTAAACAACGTGAAATTACGTTAAACTCACTTTGCCATTCGATTTTCCCCTCTCTTTATACATGCGCATATACCCTAGTATATTGTATGAACATCAAAGGTTGTCCACCAGAAATATCTATAACCCAATAGAATCACAACCTATATGGACACACCGGTCAATTTCTTTGCTGGAAATCCAATATGGCCGCCACAATATTAGCCCCCATTAGCCTATAATGCGGGTGAATAGGGCAACATTTTTAACTGAGGGATATTTCCACGAAACTTCACAGGTTGATCAATGATATGAATACCATAGCTTTTTGTATTGGAAGTTTCCATGATATCCAATATGGCCACCACAATACTAGCACCCAGAAAATAGGTTTGCCTCTAAATTCTGAACCAGATGAGCTAGAAATACAAACTCATGGTTTCTTTGCAGAAAGACATCCCTCTGGCTGTATTTTGGTTTTGTTCTACTGTTTGTTGGCATTTCCTCTGTTTATGTTGACAATCATCCCTGGCAGGGACGTGCATCGCCAAGCCGGACATCCCTTCCTTCACTGAGTCTGGATGGTCTCTCAGTGACCATCCAGAAATGCCAGAAATGCCAAAACGCGAAGATGCACGTTTTTCATCGCTAGAAATGCCAAAACGTGACGATGCGCGTTTTTCATCGCTAGAAATGCCAAAACGCGACGATGCACGTTTTTCACCGCTAGAAATGCCAAAATGCGACGATGCTCGTTTTTCATCGCTAGAAATGCCAAAACGCGACGATGCGCGTTTTTCATCGCTAGAAATGCCAAAACGCGACGACGCGCGTTTTTCATCACTAGAAATGCCAAAACGCGACGATGCGCGTTTTTCATCGCTAGAAATGCCAAAACGCGACGATGCGTGTTTTTCATCGCTAGAAATGCCAAAACGCGACGATGCACGTTTTTCATCGCTAGTTTTTGATCGCTAGAAATGCCAAAAAGTACTTTCCATCACTGCACAGAGCTGTTATAAAACTAATTATGCTAAGGAAAGAATGTTGCTCACGGAAGCTCACTTGGCGTGGGAAAAGTTTGTTAGCAGAAGCTGGCCGGAGTTTTGATGAAGTGGCTGCAGATTGTGGAGAGCTATAGGGGAGTTCCATGACAGATGTGACATCACAGTTGATTTGCAGAAACACTGCAGCATAACCTAATTCACATTCTGCGAGCAATTTATTCTGGGAAAAGGAAGGAAGCAAAAATCTATGTAAGTCTGCAGCCTAACAATGGCTGTTGAGGAAAAAAATGGTGGGCTATTAATCAACATGACTATATGAGGCACCTTCAGAGCAGGTTTAAGTCAACACACTCACCAGCCTTGTACAAGTCGTAATGCTTACAAATGTATCCAAACACTACTTGGAATGTTTACCCACTCGAACACTGACGTCCAGAGTTTGAACATCATATTAAATACAAGCATTTTTAACCCTATAGCCCTATGCCTGAGTTATAGCTTAGTTGCACGCCAGTGACACGGACTGCAAATAGCCGATCTACAAGCTCACAGCATTGTGAGTTGTGTGCTTGTATATTACTGCAGACAACACAGGAGCTGTAGTGCGTGCGTGCGTGCGTGCGTGTGTGTGTGTGCGCAATGTTTTACTAACTTTGTGAGGACCTCAAGTAGCCTATTAGTAAAACCAGACAGTCCACATTGTGGGGACATTGTTATGATCGTCAACAGGGTGCAGTGTTCACATGCAGGACATACTGTAACAAGGATAGTCTGACTCTGTACTTAATGTCTCCACCAGGCCGAAGTCATGGGGAGTATGTTTTGCACTCCGTCTGTCTGTGTGTGTCCCCGTCCGTCCGTCTGTGTACAGCTAATCTCCGGCACCGTTGGCCCAGTCAATGCCAAACTGTGCACAGACACTACCTGGATGCCAACGATGAACCTCTGCCCCAAATTCTCCACAACGGATTGGTCGGTTTTGAAAAAAATGCCTCAAATCATGAACACAGCATGCGATTTCTGTGAAATTATGCACACACATTCCCAATAAGCAGAGGAGGAAATGGCACTTAAACAAAAAAAATCTGTACAACTTTGTAGGCGCACCCCCTACAGAATAAGGAAATACCTTTGCCCGGCATTTTTCACATCTGCCGGTTATATTGCCACCATGAGGCCCATTATGGCAAAACACATTTCTGTAGATTACTCGTACACATTTCATCCATACATCACGCAAATCGGTATACACTATCTCCATAGTCATGTGATCAACACGGATAGGTCCGCTTTCCCATATTGCATCCTGATTGGCTAAGATTGCCTTCCAAAGTTTGCAGGATTGGTCCATTTTGAACAAAATGCCTCAAATCTTGAACACAGTGTGCGACTTTCGTGAAATTACGGTGTACGCACATTCACACTAGGCAGAGGAAGAAATGCGACTTTAAAACAATCAACTCAGCCTCATTGTGGCGCTATAACCGGCCACTTCATGTTTTTCACTGAGGGGCACTTTTTCTAGTTACTTCTATTTCATCCCACAGGGGAAATCTACTGCTGGGTTCAGTTAGTGGTTAAGTGTCTTTGCTCAGGGACACCTCAACACATTGAATCGCACCTGTGACCTCCTGCTTCCCATTTAGGCTCTCTAGAGCTATGGTGATGGACACAACCAAAACTGAGTTAATGCAAATTTCGATTTCTGGGCTCATCAACGAAATATTGTTTTGCCTATTTTTTGCAGAATGTTGGCCTATTAAAAACACTAGAACTTGACCGGCCGGTCTCGCTCTAGCTCCACACCATACTGTACTTTTTACATAGTACTGTACTGTACTGTACTGTACTGTACTGTACTGTACTGTACTGTACTGTACTGTACTGTAGCGCAGGGGTCTGCAATATTTTTCACATGAAGTGCCAAACTGCCATGTTTTACTTTTAATGATAGTCAGTGTGCCATATATAATTATAACTTATATCTAAATTAAATATTCCCAGCTGATTGTGATTGTCCATAGAATACACATAACAACCTTAGAAATATTTGATTGGACATCAGGATGCAATGATGATTGAACTCAGAGCAATAACCCACCTATCTATCTCCCGGACTCCCTCCCCATGCAGTCACTTAGGAGTTTGAATGAATGTAAAATGATGTTCAGGATGTCATTTGTAGATGTGAGTGGAGTAAATGTAACTTTTTGGAAATATGTAATTGTAAAAGAACAAACGTGTCTGTCTCACACTTATGCCAGTGTGCCAGTGATCACCCTCCTCTGTGCCAATGTTGGAACCCGTGCCTACGGTTGCCTCCCCCTGCTGTAGCGTACTTTACTGTAGGCCTACTGTACCATACTGTAAAGTACTGTATCATCTGAAAGTGATGTGCGTTTTCTGCGTGGCATGATGTGTGTTTTCGGAAGTGATGTCGGAGTATTATGGATGTGGTGGAGTCAGTTGGATCGTGTTTTGATCTTAAACAATATTTGTACAGTAAATATGACAGTTGCGTGGATGCAATGTAGTGCATCTGGATTCGGGTGGCATGCAGATTTTAGTGCAGGGAGAGATGTGTGCTAACAGAGTGGTTTGGTAGGAGAAGGAGGACGGATAAACCGCCATGTGCTTGTGTACCCCTGTCCATTAGGGTAGAAGGATGCCCAGAACATTACCAGAGATGCTATATAGGCTATATTTGGTTAAGTGAATGAATGTGGTTTGCAGCGTGTAGAGGTCCACAGAGGCTGTGTGGAGGAACCGCGTCTGCACAGAGCTCCGCTCTGCTCTCCAAGTGACAGGGTCATTTCATAAGCTACAGAGTGATCATGCTTAATGGATACTAATGGCTATACTAGTACTAAGTTGCTTACAGTGGCCAGTTGGTTGGTCATTAGCAACAGGGTTATGATCCAGAGGAGATTGGGCCCTATCTGGGAAGAATCATCAGCACATGCACAGCTTTCACCCATCCACACATAATATCTCTGCTGTCGGGAAGAAACCACCTAACTCCAAAATGTACATTTTTCAGGAAACTAGGAAAACCTTATATTTTGAAAATAAAGCAATACTGCCACATCAAAGTTGGTGTTGTGTTGTATAATATTGTCAATTACTTGAGAGGGGGTGAAGTTAGTTGATTTAGCATACAGTTTGAGGGTCCAATGGAGTTAAGAGGTTTTGTCCAAAGCATTTTTTACCACTTGGTTGGTTCTATATCACCCTTTATGTCACACTCAGACATAAAGGGTGTTCAATAGCACTGATTCTCCACCTAACTCAAAAATGGAGTTAGGTGGTTTCCTCCCGACAACGATATGCTGTTTTAGTGTATACTAATTCAGTGGTTCTCAACCTGTGGGCTGGGGCTCACTGGCGAGCAGCAAGGGTATTGCAAGTGGTCCCTCATGTAATTTATTGTTGACGGGCACTCCTATGTCCAGCTTTGAGGGTCTGTGTAAACACAAATATTGAAGACAAAAGTGAGGATGCAAATTGTGATTGGCCGGAATGAGACGATAAGAGCACCCCTCACTTCACACGGGTGATTTTAATGATAACATAAGATATTATTAAGAAGAAGATAATATTAAATTGTGATAGCAATAAAGTTGAACTTTTAAGTATGAAACGTTAGTTCCATTGATCCAAGCCGGAACACAACTCATTGATTAAAATCATTATAATAAACATGATAAACTCAGAAAATGCACACAGCCCACATCTGACCACTTAACACGGCAGCCTTATTTGAAGATATTCAAAGATGTTGGGCCCAGATCCAGAACAAACACTGGACTAATTAAGGTCTAATTGGGGGGAATGCCTTGGAAAGCCTCAGGATCCCCCAGGAGGAAGTTACTATTAAATGTTGCTCTGGAGAGGGAAGTCTCTGGAGCTCTCTGCTGGAACTGTTGTTAATGTTTCACAATATTTACCATTTGAGTACATAATGTTTACTTGTTTGTACCAGTGTAATGCTGGTAGGGACATTAATTGTAAATATGAATTGTCAATATTTGGAATCAAGTAAATGTTGCCTCAAAATCTGCTGCCTTTTATAATTAATACTTTTGCCCATGTGTGATACAGTAGGACCTATACTGTGTAGATGTGATGCTATGCTGCCACCTAGAGGTTTCTTCAAGCACTCAGGATTCAGGAATGGTTCACCTTGTTGACTGGGGTACCCCAGGGTCTGTTTCTGGTTCCTTCCTTTTTTTGTTGGTGAATGTACAATGGAGCTGTGAACATTTGGGGTGATGAATACACTGTAAACATGAAGCAGCTTGAGTTCCTCTTTCCTCTATCATGATCCGATGTGTGGATATAGCGCTGTGTGTGTGTCTGTGTGTGTGTCTGTCTGTAAATAATATGTATATTGCTTTCAAATCATTTTTTTTGGGTTATGCCTCCTCCTATAGCACTTTCATTATTTTTCCTTACTTTAGTGGTGGCTGTTATTTTTTAGCTGGACATACAGCAGATTTGGATTCAGCACTTAAAATAAGCATATTTTCTGAAGCGTATAATATTTTGGCTTCAGTCGTTGGTTCAGATGTGATGCAGCCCATGCTTGCTAGCAGATGCTTTATGCGTAAAAGAGTTTGAATAAGTGATCTTCTCTGTTCGGAATTCATTCATTCAGAATACATTTTGTGCATATAAACGCAGCCAGTGCTGCATTCTATGGTGTCATGCAGGTGCATTAGTGTGTGTGTGTGTGTGTGTGCATGACCATATATGGTCATGCCTGGGGTGACCAACCAACCAAACAACTGAATGACTGACGGGAAATGCACAATTTCATAGTAGTAGTAGTTGCAACCACCAGGCTAGTCGCAACTACCCCCCAAAACAAAAACAAAAAAAACACCAGGACACACAACGTTCTTGGATCAATGTTTATTCCCTTATAGATATACCAATATAAACACACCTTTAAAAAAAGACAAATAAAAAAAGGTTTTTTTCTCCTAACTGATGAAAAAAAAGTAACAAAACGCATATGTAGCTCGTTTCATTTTATTTTCTACATAGCTATTACAGAACAGTCTACTGTCCAAAAAAGGCACTAAATTCTGAAAGGGAAGGTAACAGAAGTGATAGTAATATATTGTAAACTCATATGACAGAATTAAATATTTACTTGGATATTGGTTTAAATTGTAGAGTATTTGTTGTGGTATAATATGTATTCACAATATCAAACAAGGTACAGAAGCAAGGTAACTCCTTCTAGACAGAAGTTTTGTTGTTACAACACATCACATTCATTAGTAGCCTGATAACTGACTTTCAGCAAAGATGGAGTAGAGTAGATCTTTGATCCAAATCACAGGGTTTCATTTTAGAACAGTAAAACTAAGTGAACTCTGACACCAAAATAAGCATTTTCAATCAACATGTTCTGTGTATCAAAAGCAAAGTTTGTCAATACTTAAGGAATCAATACTGTCGATCCAATTCTAACTTTCTTTTAAACTATTGGTTAGGATAAGGTCGCTATTTGTTATTTATAAGGTCGGATAACATTTACAATCTGAGACGTGTTGCTTGTACATGTAGGCCTATATGAAATGTCCACCAAATAGCATGTGTATCGTTCAAGGCATGGACACTACATTGCTGGGTCCTCTGAAAAGCTCATTACATGGTCTCAAGGATAAGGCCAGAGAACACATTTCTGAGACGCACATGGCCTGGATTCTGTCCACAGACTGTGGCAGCTGACCTGAGATCGCCTCTGGGAACACCTCATCAGTCTGAGTGGAGTTAGTCCAATTTGAACTGAGTTTAGGACTGAATCAGTCATCTTATTAGGAGGAATGTCATGAATACAGTTCCTGAATTATTTATTATCCATCTATTAATCAAGATTAATTTACATGCCCGCCGCAACAGCTCAAGAAAGGCCTGTAGTCACATTTGGTGAGGTATGCATGTTTGTCGATAAAGTAACGCTACCAAATTTGGCATGGAGTTGCGACATTCAATCCTATACAAACAGAAAGAGAGGGACAAGTACACACACACATGTCACATGGAAGGTGCTAAAATCTCTGACTTTGAAATATATTTGTAGACAGAAGCTGTAGAACACCAGTGTTCATTTCAGTGACTAAATACTGTACAGTATATAAACAGCTGCTATTCCAAACACTAGCCTACCAGTAGTACAGAAGCTAATTTGCAATGAGGTTTTTAATCTACTCTTCCATATTGTGAGGTGAAAGTCTGAAAGACAGACTAGAATCCCCTCTTGTTCGGGGGAGATATTGCGCTTATTAGCCTGAGGCAGTAACACTTCACGTCAACTAGTAGGTGTCCTGTCCGACACCAGTCTAAATTTCACAATGTAAGTGTATGGAGACCACCTCCTACAGCTGCAGATGTACTAATTAATGTATTAATACTCAACTGTAGAGGTTGGTTAAAATAACATTGTATTAATTAAAATAATTTCTGGATTGCAGCTTTGTGTGGTGGTCCAATTGGATTCCACTGAGCTCAGACCAGATACAATTGGCACCGCAATGCATACATGAAATACACACTGCAAATATGGAAGGCGTAAAGGAAGCACAGTTGATGGGCAAGAAAACGGGAAAATCTGTACTTATCTGTACCCAGTAAGTTTTTATGTTCCAAGAGTGTACACATGTAACCAAATGGTTAGATTAACACATAAGATTTTACTGTTTAGCACAGGTTGTACTTTGAGGTAAAGTGAATACAAATCCATATGGTAAGGAAGATCTCAATCCCATGTGGAAGTAGTCAGACATTGTGGCAATCTGACCATTCAGCTTCTCCTGACAATCATGGGCCAGATCTTACCTAGTCTGAAAAAGTAAGGACCACACTGTAAAGTCCTGAGTGTTCACTTAACCCATTTAGAGTAGACCGACCTATACGTAACTACTGTATACCTTTCAATGTGAGAACCCCTTTTGGGGTTGTTGTTGCCATATATAGTATATACCTATATAGCAACATACATTTTTCAGAAAGTCAAGTTCAGGATTTAGAATCGGCCTCGGGTCTAAATGGGTTAAGATGTACAAAAATGTAGACACTCCCAGAGTTGCAAATGGATAAATTGACACTGAGGATTTTACTGCGCAGGTATTCTGCCTAGCACATACAGTACTGTATACACACACGGCTGTGGCTGTGTCTGTGTGTGTGTGTGTGTGTGTGTGTGTGTGTGTGTGTGTGTGTGTGTGTGTGTGTGTGTGGCATTGCTAAAAATGAGCAGTTGTGCTCAGCTACTATCCTGGGTAAAAAATAAAAAAATAAATCGTTTAAAATCAAAAGTATGATACTGCATTACAAAACAAAAAAGACGTGATTTATAATCATGAAATCAATCATTTACAAAAAAATAACATGCAGACATCTTTCATGAATCATATGATTCGCCTCAGAAATGTTTCTGCTTGGCAGACAGCTACAAAAATAAAGATATAAAGTATGTAAAGCGAAGCATTTATAGAACAGTATTGTGTTTTTATCATATAGGAATACATATTTGACACACAAGACAGAACTATGCTACTAACTAGAGACACCGTAGAGTTTCTGAAACTCAGAATGGCTATGAGCCCAGGAAGACAGCTTAGCTGCCAGTCAAACATACTCAAATAAAACAGATATCAAAGGACTTGTTCTGCCATTAAATTCAAGTTCCATTCAGACATTTTAAGCCTTAACCCGACAACCCTGTGGAATTCTACTGGTACAGTATCCGGGCAAGGGTGAAAGATTGAATTAATTTCCGTAATTCTTTGGTAAAAACAAATGACCTTTCCTTTCTACCATTTGGAAAACCAATGGCAAAACCGAATTCTCTTTGTGTCTTTCCAGACAATGCTGGATGGGATAGACTTTGATATTCTACATAACGTAATAATATCAAAATGTTGCATTGCAGCATGCATGCAGAATTGTAAAATCGATTGCAAAGTCACCTCAAATTTTGTGAGCAAAAGCTCATTATTTCAGTCTCCAGTAAATCTCTATCTATGCTCAGAAACTTATTTCACATTGAAGCGGTTGAGTGAGTGACTGAAGGGAATTAGCTTATAGTTGAGGTGTGGTGTGGATGAGGTATTTGTGTCGAGTTTAGAACTCAAGCTTGACAGGTATTTAGCGGATGATCTGAAATCGATCTTACTGTACAATGACTGTCACTTGATTGACAGTTTCAGGCCATTATAGAAGTCCCTGGTCATTTCATGCATTTATCTCACCGCGTCTGTACTACATTAGCCTGAAAGAGCCCTATGCTTTTCTGGGCATAGAGGGCCGGAACAAACTAGCGCTGGAAACAGACGGTGTCTTCCTATTGGTTCACCAACCTATGAGCCCGCCTCTCCTCCCCCCCACTTCCCTCCTCCTCCCCAGTAGAACGCAGCGGACCAAATTTGGAGAGACGCCCCTCTGCACCGTTATTGGTTTAACAAAATACAAGGTTCACTCCCACTTCTATGCCACTTTTCCTGCTGGGCTAGCTCAGGCTTTTTTTCTCCTTTGAAAACAAAAGGCCTGCGGTTTCCGAGACTAGTACTGCATTGATACAATGATCAGATATTATTTTCTTGAATCCTCCTTATTTACTATGCTAGTAGTAAATAAGGAGGGTTTTAAGTCGTTGCTGGTACCCTCCAAGTACTGAAAAGAAAGCAAGGTATTGTTTTTCCTACACTTTGTCGTTAGGCAGCCAAAGTGCACCAGTAATTCAATAAGCATGGGACTCCTACAAATGACTACATCTATAGATAGATTTGATGTTTTGTAAAGTACTAATGCAATTAACCCAGTTTTGATTCATGATCAATTTAAAGTTTAAAGTTTAAATTTAAACTTTTGCCTGTGTGACCTGTCAATCACTCAGACAAATGAAAACGCCTTGAGGGCGGGGAACGCTAGCACCATAGTAATGAATCCCTTAAAGTGTCATTTTAAATGGAAACTATACAATTAAAAGAATAACATAACATTGTGTTTATAACACATTATGGCATATCAAGCAAATATAGACACGTTGACAGGTAATATATGTGTTTCTTGTCATCCTATGTTTCTCATCGAATGAAGTGACACATTTGATGTGTCTTTCATTAGCATATCTCTAAGGCAGTGGATATTAAGCCATCGGGCGGCATTTGGTAAAATAAATGTTCATCCACCAGGCACAGACTCCTCAGATCCTTAGCCTGACTTTAACCAAGCCAAAGCCATTAGCAATGTTTTTGGATTGACTTTAACCACACCAAAACCATATACCTAAATTGAACTACCACTAACCCAATTCCTAAACGCCAGTCCATTAACCATACGTATTTGCAAAGGAAATATTCACACATCCCCTTTAGCGCAGATGCATTGGACAGTAACAAATAACCATTCAGATAAAGACATGCACTGCTCTTGCTGAGAAGCATACATTTCAGTTGATGCTGCTGAGCAGGAGCAGTTTCGTCATGAATGGTCATAACCATATACCATTCCCTGAAGAAGGCCGAAAGGTCGAAACGTTGGTTTCTTCTCAATAAATATACAGCATCGTGGCTACGTGTGTGCAGCCTTTTCTTATTTTTACTTATTTACTGCCTTAGGCCAGCACCTCACCAATACTGGTGTGCGCCCTTTCCTGCTTTGTCTACATAACCATATACCTAAACATAACTATTTGTGTATAAAATAAATCGCTAAGGGAATCAATCTCAGGATCACCAAGCTAGGTCTTAATCTATAACCACTGGTACAGGGCACAGTTATCCACAGAGCACAAGGCAGCTGATTTGTCAGTAGGACTTGTACTGATCAATCATAAAGAACAATGGCTGCATTTATTTTACCAATACCATCTGATGGCTGAATATCCACCACATACCTAAAACCTGGCCTACTTAAAATACTAGTCCCAACTATGATTATCATACAGCCAGTCAATATACAAGCTTAATGCGTTGGATAACATCCAATATCAATATCAACTCCCTCTCACAATCATGTTTGTCATCCACTCTCTAATTCTCTCGGTCTCCTTAGATGGGGAATGAAGCACCATGGAAAGTGCCTTTTTCTTCTGATACCATTAGCCCAAACAAAGAGCACATTTTAGCAACATAATGCAACATTCTGTGTCACTTTTAACTCGGGTCCATTTTTACACTCACAATTGTGCTTTGTACACCACCGCAGTAGTTCAAATATTTGAAGCCGTTTTCAGTAACCCTTCTCAAATGACAACATTTGTATGGTAATCTACATGCAGACTTTCTAGCGTGGCATTTCCTATTTCTATTTATGCGCGCCATCAACAGAGCGGATCCGCACCGCACCCAGTGTA
The DNA here is from genome assembly GCF_951216825.1 of Electrona antarctica. Taxonomy (NCBI): domain Eukaryota; kingdom Metazoa; phylum Chordata; class Actinopteri; order Myctophiformes; family Myctophidae; genus Electrona; species Electrona antarctica. The sequence goes on from NC_136808.1 coordinate 30,662,758, forward strand.
GCCTGGGAAAACAGTCTGTTGGTGGTCAACTGTTACAAATCAATACAAGAAAACACTAAATATGTTTTAATGTTATGATGGTAATATTACCATTATTACTTAGGTAAGTGATAACAGTACTTTTAAGGGTAGGGGGACATGAGGGGTGGGGGTGGTTGGCGAGGATGCTACAGTGCTCATTTCAACTTAACTATGAGAATGTAAAAATGGACCAAAGTAATGACAAGATAAATTAACACTCCAGATGTTGTGTATAAGTAAGAAACCTTCTCCCTTGAAATTGGGATTTTCAGTTCAGTTGCTGATTTACACGTCCCTCGCTATCTTCCTAAATATCTATGTTTACATGCGCACATTAACCTGAATACGGAATCATATCCTGGAGTCTTATTCAGGATATGCACAGTATATGCATCTTTAATAACCGTTATCCAACTTCCCCGTTTATCTTTGCTCTCTCGATAACTAGCATTTTAACTTAAGGGAAACGTCCATTATTTCGCCGCCCCGTTGGTCCAACTGGCCCCATTATAACTAACCCTAACCTCACACTAACCTAATGGTCGGAAAAATGGGATGTCAGAATTATGAGCAGACCCCCATTTTAAGCTAGTTACAACAAGAGAAAACTATTGTAACTGGCCATTTTGTTCCTTGTTACTTTGATGCTCATTTTTCATAACCGTCGTCTGCAAACTGAGCATGTGCACCCCATGATGCCCAACAAAACAGCTTAGCATGTCAACATGCTTCAGTGTGATAAGATCAGAATATTCCAGGTACCTTGTCCTGGATATAACCGGAATAAACCTTATCCACGTCACTGAAACAAGAGTCAAAACCCTCCCCAATTTAGCCGTTATGCAAATTAATTCCTGCTGTTCCACCCCCAACACTCTCAGCTGACAGGTGCTGCCCCCCAGCCCGTAGGAGTAGGTGCATTGACAAATATCACCAAGCCTGTCCTGCTTCCTTCCCCCGAATACGGACAAATTGTGTTCGTATATATAGACGATCGACAAACCGGATGCACCGCAGTGGAACTATCCTGAATATTAGGGAGATTTTGTTGTGCATGTAAACGTAGAAAATCTACAATTATCCTCTCCATACCAGGTCTCTCTCACTCTGCCATTGTGTATCTCTCTCTCTCACTCATCCTCATCATCCAGGACCTCCATCTTGATTTCACCGTTTCCTGTTCTAGCTGCTGACCCTGCGACAGCTGCTGCTACTGCTGCCTGGTTGGCCAGAGCCAGGATGCTATGGTTGACCGCTGCCATTTCTACGGCCAAGCTGATTGGGTCCTGGGGCTCGATGAGTGAACTGTGATTGGTGCTGGTGGGGTCGTCCTGTAGGGAGGTGGGCGAAGGGGGAGACCAGGACACACCTGTTAGTCTGGAACCTTCTGCGTGATGCTCCGCCCCCAATGTCAGGGACCGGCCTATTAGAGAGCTGCCCCTCGGCCCCACCAACCCACCTCTGCCCAAAGCAGGCCACGCTGCCAACCAGCTGGGCAAGAGGCTTGGGACCTGAGAGGAGGAGAGGAGAGATTGTCAGAGAGGAGGAGAGTCAAGCAGAAAGACAGGGTTTGCAAGGAAAAGCAGAGAAAGGGCACAGGAGTAAAGGAGAAAAGGCAATACTAATAATAATGTTTGGCCCAGTTTACAGGTTATTTTGTATTTCATTGGGGAAATATAAAGGTTACAGTGAAATAATCTATTAAGATAATTACTGTGTGTTCGAAATGAGATTAGTATTATTATTTGTAATTCGAGTTAAGGAGTTAATGGTAAAGTCACATCATCTCTACACATCAATGGAACTCAAAAAAAGAATATACCTATACCTTCAGTTGGATATATTGAAGGAATTAATCCTGTTAATCCATTCAGGCCAGGCTAGTTATTTGGAAAATTATATGTAGTTTCTTAGAGAGAGATTTCCCAGTGAATCCAGTGAAATCCCAGTGAAATGTTTATTGTCACAACCTCTTGATCCTTTAGTGATCTCAAATGAGTAACAGTGTTGTGTACCTACTGTACCTGTGTGGGAGAGGACAGGTCCAGTCGACTGAAACCAAATGCTCTGCCTGTGACCCTCTTGTCAAACAACGTCACCTCACAGCCCTGTGTAAAAGCAGGAATGGAATTACGAACAGGAAATCTCAGAGTGTACAAATGGAACCAAATTGGACGGTTAATTTTTGTGCTTTCTTGGAGTTGCAAATGGATAAATTGACACGGATTCATTATTTCACTGTGCAGGACAGTAACAAAAGAGCCCTGACTTTCACATAACATTGATCTGACATTAACACACGTACGTGTGTACGTCTGTAATGTAATCCACTTATCCACGTAACTCGAGAACCGTTTATTTTTATTATTCGACACACGCGTTCCACACCCACCCAGAGGGGGTGCAGTGCCCGTTGTCGAGTCAGTTGGATAGCCGGTTGTCCAGAACCAGCACAAAAGCTCTGCCTGGGATCTGGACCTGATCACCCCTATATCTCCATATATGGAGCTGGCCTGTTCTGACATCTGCATAGACTCCATATTTGGGCATGCCTGATAAAGAACTCCATATATGGGCATAAAAGGGACATAATAACTGGGTGGGGCATGCATTTCCAACTTGCATCGTTCCAAGTAGGCCAGTGCCAAACAGGCACCATTCTAGTATAACAGTTTAGAGGCCCCAGACGGAGATCACCGTCAAGTTCAAGTTCATGGTCAAGTGCCCCAGACAGAGATTGATAAATGGGACGGAGATTAATGATATCAAAACCGATCGCATCGCTCCACAGTCTAGGAGCGCTTGTTGCCCAATCCTCGGTGTTGCACAACAGTGACACGTCATCGAAAATGTTCCCTGCCTGTTTAGCGGACGAAAACGAAAATCTTAAAACGTTCATAACTCGCGATCTAAATCATACCGTCTAATTATGAAAAAAGATCCTGTGTTAGACGGCGCTCCGCGGTCCAGTCGCTAGTCGCGATATATTTATTCTTACCTCCCGTTGTTGTCGATCGACTCTAGAGTGGTGTGGCTATTGTTAGCTGCTACACAGACATTCACAACAACTTCCGGTGCCCCGGTAAAAGTGGTCCGGGCGCTATAAATGATGGCCACATTTTATTAATGGATTAAATAGGTCCGGGACCTCAAGGTGTTAACAGTTTGACTGCAGAACTAAACCCACTAAACACGTCTTTTGTTTTATATGTTAAATCCGCCGTTTTTTGAGAACTTTTAAGACATAAGAGGTTTCCCTCAGACAGAGGATGACACTTTGGGATGACGTAACCGGAATCACTGGCTTGCAGTGGTTTCTGGGAAGTTGAGGCTCAATGCATTCGAACAGGCAATGGCGGCGTTCCTCCTCCGCTCTTTGTTGTTGATCGGCACTTTGGATTATTTTTCAACACGACGACAAACGATCACAACATTCTAAGGTAGATTTTCGTGAAACGGACATACATGCGAGACCGGGCGATGCTTCAAAGGTTATTAGTGTAAATCCCCGCAGTGAACCTTATATCACGGTAATCAATTCAACACAGTGAGTGTTAATAGATTTTCTGATTCAAGGTCAAATACAATGAGTAAGCAGGAAGGACAGAAAAGAGGTCGCACAGCCTCGTAGTCGCGATGCAAATACTTTATTTTAAGATTACCAACATTTAAAAATATCAGGGCATTGTCTGTCACAGACAGTGTGGAATGGTGGGTTACCTGGTCAGGAAAGTCATTTCCATCGACCTCGTCACTGTTGGAGTGTCCCCCTGGACTCTGGACCTCGATGCCATGGCTCTCCAGGATTGCTGCTTCTTCGAAAAACACAAACCTCTCCATAACATATCAATGCCTACGGTTCAGCTTCAACATACACATGACTAGTTCAAGACAACACATTCTGGGTCTGTGGTGTGGTGTCCATTCAATAAACTAATGTAGTTGCAGAACCTTGGATGGCAGTAAACATTACCTATGTTAGCTCGTCGCTTGATCTCTTTACGTCGGTTGGCAAACCAGTTGTAAACCTTCAGAGACGTAACCCTCTCCAAATCAGACAGCTTTTTACCTGTTACACACACCACACACACACACACACACACACACACACACACACACACACACACACACACACACACACACACACACACACACACACACACACACACACACACACACACACACACACACACACACACACACACACACACACACACACACACACACACACACACACACACACCTTATTTTGTGTACAATTTCTATACAATTCTATGCCCCCCCCAACTCTTCCTCTCTCTAGCCAAATTCCAATACCCCAACATTCACACTCGCTCACTCCCCTTGCATCCTCCACTCGCTCCTTAGGATTAGATAGGATTGAGGATGGAGTAATCAACCCGGTTGGCCTCAAAGGATTGGAATGCTCTATCTACCCAATCTCACCCAATGTACTCTTTAAGCGACGTCAAATTCGGCAACTACTTATGACGTGTCACACAGCTGGATCACTGGAACACAACATGTGATGTGCAAGTCTTCCACGAGGAGACATGAAACACAGAGCCTACACTTTATGTACACTCTGTTGGAGAGTCCACTCGGCTCCTCCAAAAAGCTAATTACCAATTGGGACAGAACTACTACAAAATTAAGCTCAAGGACTGTGAGTAAGTGAGTGTGCAGAGATTAGGGGTATTAGAATTTGGCTTCTCTGATCCCTCCCCCTCTCTCTCATTGTTCACCTGGTTTTTGGATAACAGCATTGCACGCATTGGCGATCTCTTCTCTCTTAGCTTCATCAGGATACTGGTTGTCATGGAAGTAGCTGAGCAGAGAGAAACACACACTCAATACAAATAAACGAACCAAACACATACATAGTCTAAGTGCAAAATAGATTGAGTGCTCTGACAAAATACAAATAAATGTGTGTAGTGATGGTAAAATATAATGTCAGATTTAGAGATAATTTATACTTTCTCGTATGACTACATCATGCATTGAAAACATCGGGGTCTTTCATTGAGCAACACAGTTGTACAAGTACTGTATAAACTAGACTGACGAGCCTATTCCGGGTTATTGTGTACAATTTCTGAGATTCTATTCTCTGTTAATCATTTCTATTTGTTCAGTATTATAGAACCCAGAGACAGACTTCAAATATTTTAACTTTAAACTTTCTCTACGATCATCATCTTGCAGATGAGCCATTTTGCTACTTTTGTGTGACACGGTAGTGAGGCACGCATTCATTTAGGAAAAAATAAAATAAGAGATGCAAGGTTTCTGCCCGACAGCAACTGCCCGACAGCAACGTTATGTGATCTGTCCTCACCTCTCCATGACAGTCAGACATTCCTTCCTCCAGGTGAATCTGCTTCCTCTTCGCAGACGGAAGCTGCCAGGGGTGGAGCTAATGGGGGGTGGGGCCTGGTGCCATTCCACCATGTCATCCAGAGCCAATGGGGCAGCTCTCATGGCCAGAGTTGCACCTAAGGACAGAGCAACAACACGAACGTTGTGTGATTTTCTGTGTCTTCCAAACATATGCAATCATTATAATTTATTCCGTATCTTTTCACGCACTATCCTGACTAAAGGGCTGCTCACTATACTGTAGTCTGCTGGCTGGAAGCTTGTTCTGTAATGTTGTAGTCTACGGTCTTAATGTATGGCCTGGAATGCTGCTGTTCTAATGTGAGTCTTTGTTCATGTATTTTACAGACCTTGAATTCACGTTTTGTCTTTACCGTTTCGTGCATTGTATCATATTGTGAGCTTTTTAAAACATTTTAACACAAATCTTGTAGGGTGTCCCTGGCACAAAATAGTTTCAGATTGTCTGTGGCAAAGTCCATATTAATTCAGGGGTCCTTCCTTGACATGAAAATGTCATGGAGAGAACCACTGAACTACACAAGACAAAGTTTTCAGCGGTTTCTGTTCTGTTCTGTTTCCATGTTCAGGAGAGAAAACTAGTGATGGACCTACAGTACAAAGTAGAGAAACAGCCTGGAGTCAGACATCTAACCCTGAGAGACTGGGGCACATACCTTACTGTATAAGGACCAAAAATAACCGCAGGCATGTCATTTTGTCTCACGACTGTTTTACAGACTCCATCATAAAGTTTATGTGAACATTATGAGATGGCTTTGGCATCACACGTGATGAGTTGTGTGTGATATATGTTGTCTAAGTGGCTGTCTGGACATCACTGTATTAATCAATTTGAAAAGGAGCATGACATCCATTAGAGGCTGGTACAACATACAGTAAAACATATGCATGCATGCGTACATCCACTCACATTCTTATGCACACCTCTCACTCTCTCTGTAGCGCGCACGCACGCACGCACGCACGCACGCACGCACGCACGCACGCACGCACGCACGCACGCACGCACGCACGCACGCACGCACACACACGCACGCACGCTCTTCCTCATTAAACATTTATGGAGCAGCCGGAGGAATGTTTGGCGATGTAATCAAATACAGCATCCTTTCAATGTTAATGTCTGATTCCTGCTGTTGACTTGATTAAGGACTCATTCCTGTTTCATGTGGAGGAAAAAAAGCAGGAATAGGATATGATGTAGATGTAGATTTGTTAATTTTGTCGACTAAGACTAAAACTAAAGACTATGTCGACTAAGGTTTTTGATATTTTGTCGACTAAGACTAGACTAACAAAAAATTATTTCAGAAGACTAAAATGGGACTAAAGACTAAATGTGCGTTTTCAAAAGACTAAGACTAAATCAAAATATGCTGAAAAAAAATTGTGATTTGGAGGCTGGTCATGAGAGACAGGGATGCATGCAGTACTGGGAAATTCACATCAATATGGACCAAACAATGATGTCTGCAAATGATCCTATTTTCCCTGAACTTCATTAATGACATCATTTAACAATGCTTGATAAAATCTGTGAATAAAACTTGATGAAGGGGAAGCAACACAGCAATAGATATTTTAATGAATGGTTTTCCCTTTACACTGCAAAAGAAAAAGAAAATCCCACCCAGTGTGAAGTAATCAGTGCCTTTTTTAATGTTTTTTTTGTGGCGTTCGCCTTTATTTTATATTTTTTATAGAGGGACAGACAGGCTGACAGGAAATGGGGGAGAGAGATGGGGGGGTGACATGCAGTAAAGGCCGCCGGGATCGGGAGTCGAACCCGCGGCACACTGCCAGACTTGGACTACCGGCCAAGGTGCCTGGACCGCTGAGCCACGGCCCAGGCCTAATCAGTGCCTTTTAATTAGTTTATTTGTGTGTACATTGTGTGCAGAAATACACACAAAGCTACTTATAGAAGAAGCTGGACACCGCTTTAAAATAAAATATATCTAGCACTTTAAGTTTAATGGAGCTCGTCACTGGGTTTGATGTCGAGTTGTTGAAGGGAAACAGGGAGGCATTACCTGGGTTGGTCTTCTCCAGTTGGTACCAGCGAAAGAAGGCCCTCTTCTTCTGTTCACTGAGGTCTGAACCCTGCTGGAGCAACCAATGAGAGATCCTACTCTGACTGATGCCTGGAGAAGAGAGGAGAAGTTGTTGAATGCAAATCATATTATTATGTCAGGAGTCAAAGTATATGGGAAGGGCGCAGATACTTGCCTGTTACCTGAGCGACCACAGCCTGCGAGATTCTCCTGTTCCCCAGAAATGCCTTGATCTCCTCCTTGATCATGGAGCTGTCCCTCCTGGAGGATAATAGGAAGGATGGAGCAAGAGACAGACAGACAAACAGAATATGGCTTAAATAATATTATGAGCATTATATATAAAAGCTGCCACATACACACCACACACACACACACACACACACACACACACACTTTGAGCAGACTCATTTACATATATATTGATATGGTGCTGAGGTTCAATGTGTGTAGAAATGAAGGCCTGCACAGAAGCAAGCAGCAAGGATATTTCATGTGCTGATCACTCCTCCTTCTCATCTCACTTTTCACAAAATGTAGGGTTTTAGGCCTCTAAATATGTTTTATATGGCTAGAGCACAATGGTTATCCTAGACATTTTTAGTGAATAATTATTTGTCACGGTATGTCTAATAAATCAAATTATAATTAATAAATACATAAAAACGCTGGAGGGCTGAAGTTATAGATTGATATGTTGGTCTGACCAATATTTTATTTGACTTTCCTGATGACATGAGTATCTGCAATTATGCAGCCGATATGTCTCGATTTTAACATCTTTCAACCTTGCGTCCCTATTTTGGGCATATGTCGCGATGCCAACTGTCTTGAGCTATTTCAGAATTAGCTAATTTTGAGAAACTTTAATCAAATCTAAGTTTATCAAATTGATTATGTATACATTTTGCAGTTTTGGACTAAATATCGGTCAAAACATCGGACAGGATCACTCCAAAATGAGAAATGACTTATGTGAGCCAGTGGATGAACGAGTGATGTCAGGACTTCGGTACTCTATTGAAACAAACAACTCAATTATTTACAACTATTCACTCAAAATATTAAGATATAAGGTAAGCAGCAGATATGTGCACCATAGCAATATCAATAATACATTATATGATATGCCAATTAAATGTGATATTCAATGTGTCATCTCTAAACGCCCTTTATGACTCAATTGAACAGTTGAGACGAATAACAGTCTAAATTCACAATGTATAAATTATGGATAAGGGGTCAGGACAGCTAGGCCTTTTCAGGGAGGGGTAAGAATAAATGAATAGACTGTTATTTGTCTCAACTGCTCAATTGTACCTCCATGTTTTATAGAAGACTATAGTGTTCTTCTGAGTTAGGCCTCCATTGGACTAGTTATATCATGACAAGGTAGCTACACAACCCAAATCTCTACAAAAATGTCTGTTCTAAATGGGTTTATTACTTCTGCTTTTACCTCATCAGTTCCTCCACCTTGTCATCCACATCCATATCTTCTTCACTGGTGTCGAACACGTAGGCCGGTGCTGCCATGCCACTCCCGCCGCTATCCACGACAACAGGAAAACGCGACGCCGGTGGCGACAGCCTGCCATTCGTCACAGGGACAAGACCATTTGGAGGCCCTCCCACAATGGCGACAGGCGTGGACATGGCCGTCGGGAGGAGGGGAGGCGAGGCGCCATAGCCATTTGTGGGCGGCGACGGAGAGAGGCCATCCGCCAGGAAGGTGGTCTGTGTGGCCGTGGAGGTGGTGGCGCCGATCCGGGACGACGGGTCAGAGGAGCAAGGCAAGGAACCAGGGGGCAGTCTCAGAGGCCGGCGGCCATGCTTGTGGCCATGCTGGCGGTCCAGGCGGTCCAGGGTGTCGAGCGCGTGGAGGATCTCCGGCCGCGTCATCCCGGTTCTCCTGAGGCGCTGCAGGAGGTCTATCTGCTCTAAGGTAAAACGAGGCTCCTCGCAGCGCTCCGACATACTGAGAGGAGGGGAGAGGAGAGGAGACACTTTAGTTGGGGTAGCTTCAGCGCTTTTAAGGATGAGGAGCTGTCCGATCAGTCCATTTAACATTTTGCTCACAAATAAGATATCTTAAACACTTGCTGGATTGCCATGGAATTTGTTCTACTCTAGTAACTCTACTGGTTTGATTGACTCCATGGCCTTTAGTCTAGTCACCCATAGGCCAAAAATCACCTTGTAGCTTTCTAATTATGGTACTTTATTTTATTTCACTGTAAAGCATTGCTGCTTACAAAATATCTAAATTCCCCCCAATTCTGGCACAAATAAGATAATCTCGGTTAATTATAAAATCCTGGATATATAGAGCATTTCATATTAGTGCCACTGTGGATGTTGGGCTTAGGTTAGGTCTCATACAGAAATCTACATGTTTACTGTCAAAACTCATTTATTTCAACTAATTGTTTCTTTTTACTTGCTGGGTTTTGGCATATTTTGGTTCTGTCACATATATTCATTATATTCACAATTTGAGTTATGACTAGCAACGCAGGCCAAAATCAATCAACTGCATGTCATCAGTATCTGAGTTACAATGACATTACTTATGTTATTTGTTATCGTTTAAGATTTCAGCCCTACAATAAGAGATTGGGGCTCTAAAGCCCTAACCACACCAAAGGGTCACCATGCAACTCCTTGGGTCCAAACGGTTGCAAGGAGTTAACGCTACAACCATCTTGAACCTTTGGTGTGGTTTGGGCCATTGAATTCCATGCGTTGAATCACTAGGGTCAACGTGCAACAAGACATACTGTATCACACCGCAGGGACAACGCTAAAACCGTCTTGACCCTTTGGTGTGGTTAGGGCTTAAGGATGCCAATGTCAGTTGGTTCAAACCACTGAGGATGGGTGTGGCTAGCAAGGCTTGACTTTAATCTTATGTTTACATGAGAAATTATAAAGTAATTCGTGTGTATAAAAGTATGTTCCATGAATGAAGATTGTTATGTAATCTTTTCAACAGTTTCCCATTGAAATAATAGCAACTTGTGTCACATCAAGAACGAACTAAGTGTGTGCATAGTCTAGACATGTTTTCAGCACCCTCTGGTGGAAGGAATAATGATCTGCAAGCAAAGTGGCACAGACTGAGGGATGTCCATTATAGATCATCGCAGACAGATAAACAGACAGCCAATGGAAAACCACCTAATAAATATAGCAGAATCAGGCAGACACCAGACATCTCTTAATAATTAACATAACATGTACAAACAATCACATTTTTTTTTGGAACCAGATAAAATCTATCCCTGAGCCCTGAACCAAGCGCCGACACCAGAAAGAGTTCCTAGAGTCAGTTGGAAACTTCTTCTCCTGAACAGAATTAATTAACAGTTACGCCAACATTGCTTTCACGGAAACCACATTATAAAGAGATGTAAGGAAATTCAGAATATTGGAAAAGGGAAACTAAAAGACAAAGTCGACTACAATGTTATCTGACACTAAAAGTATTGTGAATGGTTAGAGAATCTCTCTCTGCAGTCAGGGTTACTCATAGAAAACAGAGACAGACCCTGACCAAGTACAGGCTCAGTGATTGAAAAAGGTAGACAGGGCCCGGACGGTTAGCTCAACCGTCCGGGCACCTAGGCTGCTGAGTCAGCCTGACAGCGTGCCACGGGTTCGACTCCCGATCCCGACGGCCTTTAAAGCGTGTCTTCCCCCCCCAATCTCTCTCCCCATTTCCTGTCAGACTACTTTCATCCTATCAATAAAGGCAGAAAAAGCCAAAACAATATCTTAAAGGACAACTTTAGTTTTTTTCAACCAAGGTTCATGTTTTAGGTTGTTATTAGAGAAAGTAAAAGATGCGTCTTCATTTTTTTTCATTTGCTGCTTTCTTTCGTTTTAGGGATTTTAGCTGTTTTTGACAGGGGGCGGGGGCATTCGAGCATGGGGCTAAATATGTATTCTTTTACATAATTTTATAGCGATTTATTTTTTTTATCATTTACTATAGTCCTACTAGACCCCAAGAAATTACATCTGGCCACAAACTTTCACAGGATCTACTGAATATGAAGGTAGCCTACTGGGGGGAAGCCACACTGTAATAGGCTCAATATGTCAGTTTGACACATTCAGTAGATCCCGTGATCTTTTGTGGCCAGATGTAATTTCTTGGGGTCTAGTAGGACTATAGTAAATAATAAAAAAAGAAATCGCTATAAAATTTTGTAAAGAAATACATATTTAGCCCCATGCTCGAATGCCCCCGCCCCCTGTCAAAAACAGCTAAAATCCCTAAAACGAAAGAAAGCAGCAAATGAAAAAAAATGAACACTCATCTTTTACTTTCTCTAATAACAACCTAAAACATGAACCTTGGTTGAAAAAAACTAAAGTTGTCCTTTAAGTAAAAGGTAGACAGTGGAAAACATCATAACCATCCACAATAACAACAGTGGCCCAGGAAGAAAGGCATTTTGGGGCGCTCTGGATTAAGAGCATCTGCTAAAAGCCTAAATTGTAAATTGGAAGAAAGGCATGGGGGGGGGGGGGGGGGTCACCAAAATAGTAGGCATCTTGATCTTGCCATATCAGCCATTACAGTTCAGAGCAGTGACGTTTGTGTTTGTTTCAAAATAGATAAGCATTCACATTGTTGATAGAGACTTCTTTTTATTACGACAAATCAGTAATTTAATCACTGATTTCAAGAACTGCTCTTAAATGAGTGTTAAGTATTTGAAATGTTAAATATGGTAAACAATAAACATGTGCGTCCACATGCGAACATGTGTGCATATGTGTAAGAGACGGACAGAGAGGAAGATGTGTGTGTGTGTGTGTGTGTGTGTGTGTGGTGGGGTAGAGCGACTTGGGAAAATGCCAAGGAAAATTTCCATCTTCCGCGGCCAAGGCCCCATATTTTCTCCCTTTGAAGCTGAAAAGGGGAGGAGAGATGAGTCATTGGCGTATAGCATATCACACACATATCTGCTCCTCGGGACACAGCGTACAGAGGAAGACAGGATGCACACGCACATGCACAATTGCACACACACACACACACACACACACACACACACACACACACACACACACACACACACACACACACACCTGCAGCAAGACATTCTGAGACTGACAATGAAATGTATTATATTCCGATTTCTGCTCAGGATTTACTCTGAGTGTGTTAAATGACACATATCCTCCAGTATGACATTTTTACACTGCACCAGCAGAATGCCTGTAGGCAGGCACAGGCCACAGTAGGTGTGCATCTGAAAAAACACCTTTTCACTCTAAATAAAAAGATGTAAGATCATTTCATTTACAGGCACACACATAGCCACACATTCATGCCCCAATAGCCTTGCCCTTGACCCTTAAATAACCGTAATTCCAACACTAGATTTACTCTAACCATAATCTCTATTGAAAAGAGGACGGAAAAATGGCCTTACTGTTGAGGATTTCTCTTTCCAACAACTGCTTATCACACTGCAAAACGAGACAGCGTGCGCATAGTTGCACAGCACACACAGCTCTGTGATATAAGACAAGATGCATTAACCCCATGGGAGACTTTAACTGTCTCCTATTGTCTACAGGCTGAGCTCCCATTAATAACCTGCCACCACGACATTCATTTTTCAAACACATATTCTGCAGCACTCCTCTGTCATTACGTAGTTCCATGCATTCCACCACATACATCGCTGCATTTCAGCTAGCATGAAATCTAAATTAAAAAGGCCATAAACTTTGAAAGTATATGACATAAGGTATGACATCATTTGTCAAAGACTGAGGCATGACAAAATTGCCATGTTAACTATTGGATTTTCACTGTGTTAATGGATGTAAGTGCTGCAGTGTATTAATCACCATCATAACAACATATTTGTTTTCAGGGAAGTACTAACAGTGTTCATATCCCTCAACTCTTTTTAGATCACAGCCTGCGGCAGTAAAAACACTAGACTAGTCTAGACGAGAGTTCCAGTGATACACATGAATACGCCAATACCAGAATAGTGTAAAGAAAGAAACTCTATCCACCTAGACTAGAGCGTGTGTGTGTGTGTGTGTCCATGGAACATGGAGGCATAGGGTAAACGCACGTGAGTGTATGCAGGTTTTCATTCCAACCAAACACTGATTTCACTAATTATTTACCCGCTCTATGGCTGAAGATGTGTTACTTAGTGAACTCAGCCAGAGTAGTGTTTGGTTGAAAAATTAAGTCTTGCCTAAATGCAATGATTGAACACAACACCACACTGACATATATTCCACAGCAGCAATGCTCAACTCAAATAATCTTCAAGTGTCTTAAAACAGTACAGCTGTCCTCTCCCCATTCAACAATTCCTGGTGCTTTAATTAATTCCACAAATTTTATATAATATAAAAAAGCAACATGTAAAAGAGTTGGAGGTGTTGATTGATTCCATTACCTCAATCAATGTTGCTGATGCTACATGTTTGCTATAGCCTATAACGCAAGTTATTAAATTATACGTTTTTGTGACAGACAGAGAGACAGACAGACACAGACAGACAAAACAACCCACAGTTTCAGTTATACTACTAGACAAGTGGTTTTCAACCAGGGGTCCGGAGACCACCAGTGGTCCTTGAGGGGGTTCCAGGTGGTTCCGAGCGAAATGATGGTGAGTTAGTAACCAAATGGACCCTTATTAGATCCTTAACTCTTGAGAGCATAAAATGACACCAAATGGACCCTTAAGAGTTAAATTATTGTTAAACATCTGCATTACTTTGAGAATGTAGAATAATTCTTATTTTGATCGTTTGCCTGTTATCTCTCCTACCAACATCAATATACAGCATGGAATTGTAGACAAAATATTAACCAGTGATAACAAAATATTCAAAGTTTTGGGTCCGAGAGGCAAAATCTCATCAAATGGTGGCCCGTGGCTCAAATGCTGAATAAATAATAGACAAAGGGTTGAATGAAAACCACTGTACTAACTAGACCATTGATCTTGACCTTGACTTAAGGGGACCGCATGTAATTCATGCAGACAGGGTGTCAGACCAATGACTAGTCTGAACAACGTACTGCACTCAAAAGGATGAGACCTAAAAGTGTGCCATGACATGAGAGAAAAGGTTAGGACCCAGGACAACTTACATAGAGGAATAATTTGTAAGTAAAGTATAATTTGGAAAATGGACATCATGAATAATGACCTGAACACTTGTTCAGGTCCATTATTCAGTCACATTCAATTAGTGTCTATTAGACCAAAGAAATGACAACCTGACAAATTACGCTTTCTCCTAGATGGACAAAAGATAAGGTCAGCACACTGACGTTTCGAGCCTCACGGCTCTTCATCCTGAATCTCCACTCAATGTCCACTATGGTGTAAAGAACCTTAATAAATATTTTAAGCTTTGGAGCTTTCAGTGTGCAGACCTTATCTTTTTTTCCTATTATTAACCTCGGCCCGGCACCTGGCATTTAGTTATTGGATGAATGTGCCTGTGCGTGCTCTATTGTATGTTTCCTCTAAGATGGACAGCATGCATTAGTGCTAATTAGACTACATACTACAACAAGGAATATAAAGGTGTGTATGCGTGCTCCATTCTCTGCTGCAGAGCCAGCCTTGGTATTGTGGTGTGAAACAGACTGCAAGTCAAATACTGCTGAGTAGCATGCTCAGCAAAAATAAAGCAGAGAAGGAAAACACAGGAGAGAATGAAAGAAGGCATATAAACTAATAAACTCACGCCCGTGCACATATAAAATCACTACATTTCAAATGGTACAGTTGAACTTGAAACTCTCTGGATATAGTAGTACTGAGATTTATATGTGGAATGATGTGGGCTACCATGCTGTCATAAACTGGCAAAAGTTTGCAATGTAAAACATGTTTATATCGTATGTTTGTTTTTATGTAGGCTACACGAGCGAGCCTACTTGCGCCCGAAGTTTAGTGTTAAACTGTTACACCAGGTGTGTTAACCTGTACGATTCTGTGACTCCATGGGTGGCTTTTTGCAAACACGCTGGAAGCGAGGATGCTGAACGGTACCAACCAACCAAAAACATGTTAAATATCCCAGGTATTGTTGAGCCGAATATTTCCAACAATTTTACATGTGATTTCAAAAGGCAATATTCCTTTAGAATTTAGAATTATTTTTGTAACCCTGGCTGACTTCACTGAAAATCAGCATTTCACATGCCAGAAATGATTTGACGATTTGACACCCTGATACGGGTGTAGCGCCATATCCCCCACCCCCTTCTCACTTCTCTTCACGGCAGCAAACACTGCGACCTCTGGAGTCGCAGTATTCCATGGGTCACCAATGTCGGCGTTACGCACTTTCTGTGCCGGGCAGATGTTGCAAACAGATGTTCCAAGTCGGAGAGAAGAGCGCACAAATCAGAATAAAGCCAATTTTGGTGTTTCGCTGTAGCTCGCTGACAACATGATGCATCTGAGTTACTATGTGCCATCCCTGCAGGACTGAATGAAAGGCAGCTCACTGCACTAACGTGTGCGGCTGTCAAGCAACCACAAAGTGGCAATCGGGTGCCAATAAGTGCCAAGCCTGCGGGGCAGGCTACCAGCAGCTAGCCACCGTGTTAGCCTTCTTCAGCCAAGTTGTAAAGCCTGCTGCTTCGAGACAGTGTTTACCTGAGCGTTGTTGTCTGTGTCCTCCTCCGACCAACACAATATTTAAAACACACATAGATCTGCTCCCCCGCGCTCCTCAGGCCAGCATGCACCAGCCCGTCTTATTCCAAAACGCGGTCTCCCCTTTTCCCTAATTTGATTTCATCTCGTAGTGAGACTGATTCGCCTTTGTCCGACGGACAGACGCCATATTGACGATATGACGACGCGGGGTTCGACGGGACTTGTAGTCGTCTGAAGTTATTTTTTTGTACCGCAAACAACGATCGGCATTCAAAACTAAACCACAGCTGGCGGAGACACCAGTCCTGTTTAGCGTTTCCTGTGTGTGTGTGTGTGCGTGCGGGGTAGTCGTACGCGTGCGTATGGTTTATAAGAAACTTCCCTGGCAACTTTTAAAATAACTACTCTACAGCACAGATAAACTTCATATGGCTGAGTAGCCTACACCAGGGTACACACTTTAAATGAAATGAAATGATTACTATATTTACCCAGGGTATCTGGGCTAAGCTCAAGAACTTGTTTCCAGCCAGGCCCTGCTCATAGAACATTTCATCGTAGTGGTTCAATGACTTGTTCAAGGGCACTTCAGCGGTGGTTTAACGTGTCGGACCGCTGATTCGAACTGGCGACCTTCCCGTATCAAGACCGCTCCGCAATCCGTTCGGCCACCGCTGCCACTTGCCAGCCAGAATCTTTAAGTTTGCATGGATTGATTGTTTGATTGAAAATTGTATTAACAATGAAACTGCCCAATGTTATAGAAAATCCCACTACAGACATGAAATGAAACACAATGAAGAATAAACAGCAAAAAATTGCTGACAAAGTAACAAAAGATTTTTTTTATTGTTAGAATTGTTGTTACTAGAAAACATGTGTCTACGCTACGGTAAGGTACAAATATAACATGACAACTAGAAAATAGTAATAGACAATCATAACCTAACTGTACAACATGTCAATATCAGATGCCGTTTGAGCCAGATGCTGCACAGAGAAGAGGCTCGCTCATCCTTCCTCTGAGCAGCACCTCAACAGAGGACAGAAGAGGGCAGACAGAGCGAGAAATAGAGAACCGAGAGATGTACTACATAAGTGAAACGTTTTAATTTAAAAGACCACCATAAGGGACCCACAAATGGACTCAAATGGACCCATGCA
>NC_136808.1:30685080-30815080 GCF_951216825.1 Electrona antarctica
TCCCTGTTACTGAACAAACGCTAGCAATGATTACTATAAAAAATATAGTGCTTTAACCTTTTGCAAAAATACTTTGTTTGAACTGTTACTGGGGTTTTTTCTTCTCTCTCTTAGCCAAATATTGTGCTCTTAGAAACCATCTTGTGCTGGGAAATGTCCCAGTACGCAGTTGTGGGAACTGGGAACCATAGGAGGGGGTGAGCAAATTTGAAAGAGTCAGGGAAGAATTTTGTTAAATCTGTCAGAAACCGGTCTCTTTTTGCTGCTACTACACACTGACTGCTATCATGTGTGCGTATAAATCCAGTGTCAAGATTGTGTATTCCATTCACACAGTCCATTGTTCCATTATTAAATGTATAGAGTTTAATATATTTAGCGATTATATTGTTTTTATTGTGTCTTTTATCTAAATCTGCATCCTATTACTGGCTACTCTAGCAACCCTCGGGTGTCATCAAAGTCCTATGTAGTATCCAATTGTGGCAGTGGTTGCATTGTTGCAATAAGGCGAGTGGAACGTACCAGGTGCAGGGGGGGGTCTGACCGGAGCGAGGTTTTACCCAGTGTGCTCATCGTGCGCAGGAACTCCCCTGTCAACCATTTGGTCTTGTCCACTCCCAAGGAGCCAATGCTGGAGAACTGACCAATGACAGGCCAGGTCTCTTCATTGGGAATGGGACGTGTGTTTTCATACAATAACTTTAAAAAAAAAAAGAAAGAGAAAAGAAAAATAAATACAAGTCATGAAATGTCTGAATAAGGCAGACAGACAGACAGACAGACAGACAGACAGACAGACAGAAGGGTCTTTACCTTCCTGAGTCTCAGGTGTCCCCAGCGGTCCATATCTTTACCAACATACCTCCCTGGAGTAGAACCAATCACATAGACTCTGGCAATAGACAGCAGAATTATTAATGGAGTTAGTAACAATGAACTTGAATTATCAGTAGAATGAAAACTTTGAAATTAACCAAACCCTGCCTGCAGCAGCAACTGATTAATTCCGGAGATATTACGTATGTATTTCTGAGCTAAATGATTACAAAATGAACGGCTTACATCACTGGATTTCAAAGTTGTATGTCCATTGTTCTCTCCCGCAAAATTAAAAAGCAGGTTTATATATTATATATATATATATATATATATATATATATGTATATGTGTCTTTAGGTCCTTTTTATTGATATCAAACCATGTTTTTTTTGCCTTTCATTCTTCCGCGAAGCTGCGATCCTAGACCGGTTTCGCGCATGCACACTGCCATTCACTTCCTTGTTTACGGGCTGACAAAAGTTGCTCATAACTCTAAAATCTACGCTCCCCATGGTTTTGATCATAACTCAGATGTTCTGTGGTCATTTCTGACTTCAGCAAGCACCTCATTTCGAATATTAACGCTTCTAGAGAGACATAAGACGAGGTAGCGTGAGGTACTAAGGGAAAATTATGCCTCCCGGTTTTGGGGGTTAATGGAATGGCGGGGCTTTTCAGAGTAAAATCTGCCTCATCTGTGTGGCACTCTAGCGCCTTTATTATGAAGAATTCCCCGGCAAAAAAAGTGTTTTAATAATTAACGAAACGGATTAGTCTGATTAACCACCGTGTATTATACTTTGTTTCAATGTACTTAGATCTTGCACATTGTAAGTCACTGCATATAGTACCCACCTGCTTTCAGACAAGTCGTGCTCTTGGATTCTCTGCATCCAGTCAGTGAGCTCGGGTGCACGATACGCTGCAAGGTATTCCAGCAGGTCTCTCTTGAAGAAGGTTGGAGACTCACCGTCGCTTGGTGCGCTGCCCTCCGGTAAACGTGGAAACAATGGGCTCATCCACATTCTGGGAAGAGGTCAGCACAGCAAAGAAATTCATTACACCTCAAATTTACATTTATTTAATCGTCACGTTGGTAATAAATAACGGTAGTGGGTCGCACACTCCAAGACTTCAGTTTAAAACATTTATTTCATTTTTGAATGTAGGCAGTCACTCTCCACACCGATGAAGGCTGGATAGCCGAAACGTTTGTCCCTGTTCAAAAATGAAATAAATGTTTTGAACTGAAGTCTTGGGCCCTCATTTATCAACCGTGCGTACGCCAAAATATGGGTGTACGCCGAAATTACCGCAATTTTCGGCATTTACCATTTGCGCCAACGTTTGATTTTGAACTTGAGCCAGGACAAAACTCACGTCTGGTCGGGAGCTGTCGTACGCTTTGTCCTCACCTGTTTTTCTGTCGTAGAACAGCGGAGCAGCATTGTCTGAACTGCTGACACGCTGTCACAGGCATCTAAACATATGTTTTCACTCCTAAAATGTTAATATAAAACTGTATGTATATACATGTAAAAAGAAAAAGAAAAAGAGAGATTTCCAACTTTACAAGTAAGTAAAATCGCGCAATTAAAAACAATATAAAATGTTTACAATGTATTAGTTTGTGCTTAATCAAACAGTGCTTTACTGGCCTTGTTATGCGAGCGCACTTGTGAGATGATTTGGGAGCGCATCGCATGCGGCATGAGCGTGACATCAGATGCCTATAGAATCACTGTGATATTATTTTAAAAAAAGGCACATGGACTGCACGCCTTTATTTCCAAGTGACAATGACAATCATACAGCTTGCCTATTTGCAATTGTAGCAGGCTATAGGCGTAAGGGGCTTAATCATTCACCATTTAAATAAGCGCTTTGACAGTTCAGATAAAAGCGAGATCATTTTCGGGGGTCGGGAGGCGTGCGTCGCCAGCCCAGGCCAGCACATACCGGCACACATGCAAACCTTCATCCATATGTTTATGATTCGTTCATCAATGATCAAATCACTCCATAAACGTTGATTATGACTGCCTTGACGACATGGTAGCCTATCTCTCATGCAGGCATCACTGACTCACCCACAGGACTTATCACAGCAGTGCGCATGCAGTCTCACTGATCGCCTTCGCCGTGCACTGCGCACGAATGGGTAAAATTATTATAGGCCTACAAACGTATTCCATTCATGGCGATGCGATGTGTCATGTAGCCTTGAGGTGCGTGCGTGCGTGGACATGACAGAAAGGCAAGCGAGGTGAGAGGGAAACAGGTGAGAGGGAATTATTTAATTCATGCAGGTGTTCGTTCTTTATTTATTTAAGATACAACACACCAGTTAGTTGGGCTTGCAAGTTGTGTGTGTGTGTGTGTGTGTGTGTGTGTGTGTGTATGAGAGAGGGGGGTGAGGCGGGCAGTACGTTTTTCCTGTATCCATGGTTTCCAGGTCGTATTGCAGTTGTTCATGTTGCAAAAACGAGGGCGAGGCTTGATTTCATAGGGCGTGCCAGATAGATTTCAGCCGTCACATTTATAAACGTCCGAACGAAATTAAGGAAGAAACAGCTGTCTGCGATCACTTTGTAAATGCCGACCCGACGTGGGTGTACTACGAATCCTACACTCGAATTTGGGGCAGATTTTACACTCGATTGATAAATGAGGGCCTTGGTGTGTGCGACCCACTACCGTTATTTTTATGTTTTGAACGGGACATTTGGTAAGTTGCCAACACCAACATGTACATATTATAACAAGGTTGTCTGTCTCTTTGCCTGCACATTTGTCCACAAGAGAGCAGTGACAATGTCAAAACTAACATTAGATCAGGTAAGATAAACATTAGAATGGGCAGAAATAAGATTCCCCACTTGGATCAATAAAATATATAGCATAACCACACAGCACTAAGAACTAGAGTAACTACTAAAGATCTGAATTTGTTTTATTAATTTGACAGGCATGTTTGCACATTGTCTCTGTGAGGTTGTTACATTACACTGAAAGTAACAATATAGAAATAAATTCAAATTATTTAATACTATTTACTCAAAGATAAAGTTAGAAACTAAAAAAATATTCAATGCCAGCACTCACAGTACTGTCCTTTAAGGCACTTTATTATAAACCTTGTGAAGGAGAACGCACCTCCGGTTGGACAAAGAACCATGAAACTTGGGATGACATCAATGAAACGTTCCAGGTTCTGTCCAAGGAAGCTTATAAGGAAAGGACATGGTCACGTGACTGGGCTGCGCCATGACACTTTCATGGATGCTTTCATGGGAGCCAAACTACACCCGGAAGTTCGGTAGAATGCACTTGAGTCAATGAGAACTCAGTGACTAGCTCATGAACAAACACTATTTCTGAATGACTGAGACCTTTTGTAAAGTAATCGCTTCTGGAAAATAACAGAAGACATGTAACACATTATTGTCTGCTGTGTTGCTTTTCGTTGTGTACTGTACACTGTCATTTTATACAGCCTAACAGGTATGGTATCTAAAGAGCACAAAGCACCTTTCTGAACGTACCAAGTATCGCAAGACTTCCAAACGCTTCCTGTCTGTCAGTCAAATCTCCTTTCCCTCTGAAAGCTTCCTTGGTTCTGTCTCGTGAAAGCTTTTACACGTTTTGAACACTCTTGAATATCCATGCAATTACCTAATTATTACTTAAAAAAAGGACTAGTGAAGATCCGAGCCAAGGCCTAAAGACACCAGTAGCCTATTATAGAGACATTGGATGAAATGTACATGTATCTTGCATGGATTTAATGATGTATTATTATGTATTTGTGTGTTTGCAAAATGTCTTAGAAAAGGGATGCTCTGATCAGGTTTTTTGGGACCGATACCGATCACTGATTGTTTTCCGCATGATCGATCGATACTGATAGATCCGATACCGATACTGATCGTGTGAAATGTTGCAAATTTTAATATTTCCAAAATGATTATATGTCAAAAGCCACGTCAAAACTGTTCCTGTGTGTGGGTAGGAAGGGGAGAATGTTTAGGGCTGTCACAAAAATGCAAAATGATGTTATACTATATATCTGATTGACATTTATACCACTTAAATGGTATAAAAGATCAGTTTCTTCAGATAGGGTAAATTGCCGATCAGATAGGGAAAATGCCAATTACCGATCAGAGTGAATATTGGCCGATATGGCCAATCACCGATCGCTGGCCGATTATCGGAGCATCTCTAAAATATGTATTGAACATTATGGAGTTGCTCCTTTTATTAATGGTTATCGAGACGAGGCCGCAAATTAGTAAACTCTTCAGGCTACTATTTGTCCCGTTGTCTTTTGTGTAGATAAAATGACAACCTTTTTGAGAGAGGGGTGGACTTCAATTGAATATTCCTTGAGAAAAAAGGCCCTAAGACATGCTGTTCGTTGCTCAACCTTATAATATTGGCTAAAGGACTCAGAGACTGGCAATTAGTGCTAATTTTCTTATATATAAATATTGTGAATCTTTCTGTATTATGATTGCATTTTTGGTTCTGGTTGGCTGAATGTTGTTTGTATCGCACGGACAGGGGAAGGTGTCACACCTATGGACACTATAAATGTGACATATTCGTTGTTTACTGCATGCAACGCTGACGAAGGCTATAAGCCGAAACACGTACGTTCTGCAGCATACTATAACTATGCCAATTCTAATAATAATATAAGTGAATAAAGAATTGTTCAGGTGGACTGACCCCTGTGACTTCTGGTACCAGTCGGCTCTGATGAGGTTGGAGGTGGTAATGACGACCCTGAAGCCCTCCTCGTACCACAACAGCATCATTTTCCTGAACCAAGAACAAAGATGGAAGATGAACTACAGCAGTATCAATACAAAGGCAAGGCACTAGTATACATACCATGACTACACTGTCTGCTACATTGGTGATTCTCAACCTGTGGGCCAGGGCCTACTGGTGGGTCGTGAGGGTACTTCAAGTGGGCTCCTAAATAATTGGTATCAGGAATCTCAGGAATATTAGCATACTGTTCCTGTGAAGAGTTTCATATCTGTTAATGGTTAATTTTGTGGCTCAGACCCTTGTACTCCTTCTCAGCTTCCCCACTGTCTATTTCAGCTACACTGTCTCACTCTCAGTCTGTCTCTCCTACACTATTTCCCAGGAGGCACAGAGGTTTCTCTGTCACCCTAACATAGAGAAGCCAGGGACAGGCAGGGTACGATCGCCTTATATTCGACCAGTTTTGAAACTTTTAAGACAATGCCAGGGAAACAGATTAATCAACATGTCATAGTTGACACATCCGAAGAACTGACAGACATGGCACACAGGAGCAGAGAGAAGGCTTACGTGTGATGAGTTCCAAAAGCAATATCCAGTTTAGCCTGCAAGGACAAAATATATCTCATTAACTACTTTAAACTTGGCACGTCTATTTTGCGCATGTCATTACAGGCAACAACAAGTGTCTATTTTCACTATTTTTGTACGTCACCATTGTACAAAGTATAATACAAAACAGGCTTATGTTGTCATTAGTCGATAATAAACTAAAGATATATTTTCTTCATGTTGATTTGTTGATATATAAGACTTAAAAATAAATGCTTCTCGAGTATTCGATTAACCTAATGAGCAAGATGATATTGGTTCTTCTAAATATTGGTTTAGATGTTCGGTTACTTGGCCAGCCCTAGCACATATGAAAAAAATGTGATGGGAGTGTTTCCATGTAGTGTGTGAGGTGAGCTGTGTACCTGACAGAAGCTGATGTGACTGTAGGGTTTAGCCTGCTGCAGCAATCTAGCTTTGGCCTCCCTCTTGTCTCCGTGGACTATCAGAACTGGCTTGTTCCTGAACAATCAACATCACACTGAATGCTTTACTGCTTCACCACCAGAAAGACAAGACAGAAGACAGTATACACAGTGTAGGAGAGAGACTGTAGGAAAGCTGAGAGGGAGACGGTGTAGGAGAGAGACCGTAGGAAAGCTGAGAGGCAGACAGTGTAGGAGAGACAGACCGTAGGAACTTAAGGCTGAGCGGTAGACATTGTAGATGAGTAGTATGTGATAGCTGATAAAGAACAGGCCTTACCTAAATTCTGGTGGATACTGCTGAACCATCCAGGCAATATCAAAGCAGTAGTTAAACTAGAAAAGAGCAATGAGAACAATTCAACTCGTTTATTTCAGGCTAAGTAAGGCTATACCTTACAGAAAAAATACTTTTAATTCTTATCATTAAACCTGCAAAATGCAAAAGAGGATTTTAAGATGATACAACAGCATGAAGAATCTCTTACCTGAACTGACTCCTTCAATGTCCCAAATAATGGAGACAGGATGTCTGATTGAAGATAAATCCATGATTAAGTGTTAATTATAATAATGTTTTTTTTTATCTTCGTGTCAGAGAAATAAACTGAACAAAAGTAGGGATTTGAAGCAATTCATATTCAGCTTTCAACCAAAGTCACCTAAGCTCACCTTCCATCTGCCAACACTTTCATATATGCATGATTTCCTATATGGTCAATTAAGCAAAACTACATGTAAATGAACTGAACTAATGTAAACACATCTAAACCGAGTTACAAATGTCACTTTAAAAATGCCTGTACAATTTTGCTTTCCTTCAACTGTCAAATAAACATCACAACAATAAACTAAAGTAAACTATAAAGTAAATAAAAAACAAAACAAACCAAAGCCAAAGCCAGGATGAGGACCCCACAGCTACATGGTAGATGCTCACCTTTGATATGCAGAGCCCCAGTGTTGTATTTCTTGTCCAGTCCAGTCACCTTGTTGAGGTAAAACCTGTAAGTATCGTTAGAGCAAGGTACACTTCTCTCAAAGAAGTCCTCTGGCTCATCTACGTAGTCAACTCTCCCGTGGGGACTGGGAGGGCGCTCTTGCTTCGACTCCACCTTCGGCTTCTTGGCTCTAGGAACTGGACTAGACCGGTGTGGATCTGAGGGTAGATCTGAGCTACGTTCCTTTCCATTCCGACCATTATCATCGTCACCATCATCATCGCCACTATCCGAAAGAGCCCAGCCCGAGTCGTCCGCCTCCTTCTTCCGCTTTCCGGCTAGTGAGGGACTGGATTCGTATTTCACCGGCCTCAAGTCCCTCAACTGGCTGGTATGGGTCATCTGCCTCGCTTCAGAGCCGATGACAAGAGTGGATGGGGCCGTCCTAACCGGTGACAAATTGGATTCTGTTTTCACGACTGTCGTGGGTGTGGGAGGAAGGTTGTGTGTGGTTGTGGAGTCAGCCAGGTGACGAGAGGTAGAGGAGACCGAAGCCAGGTGATGAGAGGTAGAGTCTGCAGGTTTGGAAGGCTGAGCTGAGCTGAGCTGCTCATCATCGTCATCACTGCTAGAGACAGACCACTTGCCATGTTGGCTCTCCTGAGACATGGCTGACAGAAGGAAAGGGGGAGATCAGAGAGCCAGTTCAGTAAACATTAAGCCACATCTGAAAAGTGAAAACATCACTTGACAATGACTCAGAAGTAGCCTGGTAAACCATCCCGGTTGCATGAATTCACATTATTCTTCATTAGTGTTCTGCAGGTCAGTCAGGCCCCATAGCACTCACACTGGGCAAGACCTAAGCTGTAGAGGCTATCATTTGTTTTGGGTGGAAGTTGCAGGATTTTGGCGGAAGTACCGCTCAAGGAAATGACGTTGATGCTTTACAAATCAGTTTACATTCTCCATGAATGAAACAAGTGTTGTGATTGGTCGAACTACTATCGTATCCGGGGGAAATTTGTCGGATGTTCCGGACCGACACTTCCGCTTATAGCGTCTCTGCCTTAGGTTGTGACCAGGCTTTTCTCTTTGCAGATGAGTAAGCCTGGGACCGAGGCTACATAGCACTGGGCGGGCAGTTTTGCAGAAACCAAAAACTGGAAGTCAGAGTCAATTGGTGTTTGTGAATCACTGAGCGCAGATGCCGTTTGGCTCTTCCACTTTTTGGTTTTCTGCAAAACGCCCACTGGGATGATTTACCAGGCTAACTCAGAAGCACTTTGTGGATAGGTTACTTACAGTCAGTAATTTTAGATTTCTGTAAGTTACAGACATGTTGACATGACATCCACTCACAGTTAACAGTCTTTGTATTGAGTTGTGCTTGAATTGTACTGTAATTCTGCAAACTGTTAATACATATTTCAATCAATCAATCAATCAATCAAAGATGCAGATCAGAAAGGGAATTTGTTTGATGTTGTTGTGGTGGCACGCGCACACACACACGCACGTGACGCACGCGCATACACACAAGCACGCACAATAAAAAAATAAGTACAGCCGAGCCAATGCTGAATTATTACACGTAATAATAACCCAGTATTATAATCTGGCACTGATTTATTACTACTTACCGTTAGAAGTGAAAGATTGAGTGTTATTCAATCAATGATCTATTGTCTGCGAAGTTGTTGTGCACTCAATGTAATACATGCCTTCTGAGTTTTCTGACGCAAACATGCACATGGATAAACAGCAAGACACCTTGAATATTACTCTGATATCTTTTTCCACATGCATACAACTTAAATATATTAGATCAGCGATTAATACATATCCACCGCTGCAGCAGCAAGTTGAATTTACTGATGCACAGATATATACGTCCGATGTGCAACACGGATACTTGACGATTGAGTTCCGCGACCGTGTTCTGCACTGGCTATAGTTCTGCACATACAAAATGTATTTTTTACCATTCCTGTGTTTTAATAGATTTACCATTGTTAATGTAGGCCCTACTATAAAAACCAGGAGGAGATCTGTTGTCTGATCAGATGTTTTTAGTGTAGATAGAGACGTATTGCTATCTTTGCTATTGGCATTTAATTTCCTAACGTTAATGTACTGTTCGATACTTCAGTGACTTACAGCGCCTCCCTGTGGTGAAACCAACTCTCTGAGTCAGTGCTGGAAAAAGTACTCAGGCCTACTGCAATGTAGAAATACTGTGATGGGAGTGTTTCCAACTTTCCATGTGGTGTGTGGGAACCAATCCAAAAAATATTCAACAATGCATTATGGGACAAACCTCTGTTAAAACCTAAGTTACTGTTTAAAAAGAAAAACGATTATAGAACTACATTTAACTTTGTATGCGAATCGGTCAATGTTATTTTTTTGTTTTGTTTATATTTTTGAAATATAATATATATAAACCGTGGGTGATAGGATAGAAAAATACAGAAGCACATATACCTGGGGGATGAATGTACACTGTCGGATGTGAGGGTGATCTGCGGCGGCATCTGTCTGGGTTGATTCGGCTGATCTGGCTGGTTAGGCGGTTGTTCCCTTCTCCCTCGCCATTCCAAGTGTGTCCACTCCCGAAGCTCCGCGCTCGGTGTCAGAGAGGACCTTCCATCCCCCTGGCTCATCGTTGATGGTAGCTCCACTTCCCCGCTAGGACCCTCAAACAAGCCCAAGGCCCATTTGTAGGACGTAGGGAGGTCGCAGCTCCACAACTCCAAGCACATCCAGAACTGGCACTGCACGTGGCAGTCTGCCTTACTTTTATTTTAGTTTGTTTAGAGTTTTGATTGATTTATTTAAATATTTATTAACAGTTTTCAGAATTACAGTACATTTCCAGCACAACTCAATACAAAGACTGTTAACTGAGTGGACGACCCAATAAAGTATTACACTTGTTTACAAGAGGGTCCACCTTGTTCAATTCATCAAAACATTTAGAGACGTACAAATAGACACTTCTATATAGCCAAAGAACAGAACAGGAATTCATCATAAAGGAGGTAAAAAGGGAAAAGAAACATATACAGTGAGGGGAAAAAGGGGTAGGGGGGGGATTCCGAATTTACGGGGGCCAGTTTCGAATTGCAGCCGTCCGTAGGTGCCCTTTGAGAGCGGTTTTGAAGGAGTCAAGGGATTCGCATGTCTTAATGACCACCACATTTTGGTGGCATATAGCGAAAATAATTTAGTCCCTTGTTTGTGCCGAATCTGGGTTGTACATGGTTTGTTGCACTCCCTCTGGTGTTGTGGGTGTGGACTTCGTTAACATTAAGGAAGTATTTAGACAGGTACATGGGTATCTTGGTGGTGTATCGAATCTTGTGGACCAGACCCATTGCAAGATGCTGTACTCTGTCGTTGACCCTAAGCCATTCCAGCCTGTCGAAGTGGGCAGGGGTGAGGTGGGTTCGGGGGGTGAGGCCAAGTAGGAGCCTGACCAGTTTGTTTTGGGAAGTCTGGAGCCTTGTTTTAAGGGCCTTTGAGGTTCTGTGGTTCCGAGAGGTGCATGCATAGTCGAAGAAACCTTGTACGAGGGCTCCTGTTAGGGTCTTCAAGGTGTTTTTGTTGACCAGTGAGTCCCTAATTGTATAGGCTAATTAACGGTCCAATAAACTGCATCACCAAAAGAGAAAAGAAACATAAAGAAACAAAACAATTAACACAATTAATAAAAAATCTAATAAGAATAAAGTACAAAGTAGCCTACTTATTATGCAGAATGTTCCATTTCACAAGTTTTCAAATATATAAAAATATGATCGATCGGCTCATTCGGCTACTTTCAAATGGCCAAAATGTATACTGTAGGGCTGAAGATTGGAAATAATAATAGTAGTAGTAACTACTAACTAGTAGAAACTATAACTAAAGTTTTCAAATAATTGTATAGTGGAGTAAAAGTAGGGTATAATATTTGCCCCTGAGATGTAGTGGAGTAGAAGTAAAAGTACAGAAAATTGGAAATACTCCAGTAAAGTAAAAATAGGCCTACTATATACCTAAAAATTACAATAGAGTAAATGTTTACTTTACACCACTGCTCAGAGTCAGACACGGACAATGTACAAATGAAACCACATTGTTTTAATTTGTACACTCTCAGAGTTACAGACATGAACGAAACGAAAATACCGTACATCGCATGGATGCAAATGGGACGTATCCTCAGTGATGTATCCCAAGGTCATCGGGGTTTCAGGTCTCGCGAACATCATACCCCTCACTCGGGTGACCCAGCAGGGTGATCAAGTCCCGACTTACGTCCCAGTAGCTACCCTCGATCAGACCCACTAGGGAATTAAGACCAGGGCCACACAATCCGTTGGAACCACTCCGGAACTACTATGCCGGGACTGAGAGGTACCATTCTGGCATGTGGAGGGACTAGGCTCTGTGGGTTGACTCCTGTCCGGGCCCCTCCTACGGAGGATGCAGGCTGGGGCGCCAACCCATACTGCTCCCGGGACCACCCGTCTCTTCGGTGGTCACCAGACTATACCTGGTTGTCTATTCCTATGAGTCACTATAAATAGAATACCTCAGAACGAAAATACATTGCATGGATGCAACTGGGACGTATCCTCAGTGATGTATCCCAAGGTCATCGGGGTTTCGGTTACATGTAGTATAAGTGGTTTTCTTTGTTAAAATAAGTAATAATATATTCCTAGGCTAGTTTTTGTTCATACACAGGGGACTTGCCATCTCTCCATGCTCTTTAGTAAGCAAAATACATTTTTGAGTGGTGCAACATACCACTCCTACAACCAGCAATGTCCGTCCGTCCCTGTCTGTCTGTCAGTATGTTTAGAGTACCAACAGGGGGCGCTGTTGCACCACTCACTTCAGACAGGTCTGATTTTCACGTCGGGATACCAATTTCATCCAATCAAGCACATATAGGCAAGTTGGGAGACTTATGACATAAAAAACAAAAAGCAAATTAACATTTGTATATAGGCCTACATGTTATTAGTATTTCATATTGTACATTCACTGAAGAAATTATGTAACAACAGAAAAGGCATTAAAAAGAAAATAAGCTGCCTTTTGGCCTGAAGCTGTTCACACTGAGTGTGCACTATTGTTCACCATTGTCATTTGTTATAACTGTAACACTTGACATTTTTATAATTTTTAATTATTTTTAAAATGGCCCTTAAGTTGGTGCTAAAGGAAAGGTTAAAGGGGTCACCAAATTCAGTAGTGCTCCTATCCCTCAGGGAGGAAGAATAGGATAAACGTGTCTATTTCAGATATGGCTGACAGTATCTGACAGTCACCCCCCCTTTCAGCACTCTGCTATGGGGGGATCCTGACCATTTGCTTTCCTTGCCTCTTTACTTTCATCCCCTCCCTCTCCCCCTCTCTCTCTCTCTCTCTCTCTCTCTCTCTCTCTCTCTCTCTCTCAGTTCTCTAATTTGTCATACTGTATATGTTGTATTATCCCGTAATATTAATCATCATCATCATCATCATCATCATCATCATCATGACTCACGACCTCACAACCATGGAGCACAACTTCAATATTCATAGAAAAAAAATCGGGACACATCAAAAAATCGGGACACATCAGCGATATTGTAAAAAAAAAAAAAAGTCAAATCATTCCTGAATTCCTGGATATATCAACAACCTTCAACCTCTCTCCAACTGTTTACAGGAGTGCATGGTTCCTAAACCTTTCAGGTCGAGATCCAAAAGAGCGCTCTCTCTTTTGGACGTTTGCCCGGGACACAAACTAGTGAAAATAGCAAATCTCCAAGCGCACAATGCTTTGCTTTGCGCCACGTTGCGAGCTGTTGTAGACCGGCTATTTGGTGCATGGTTACAGTGGTACAGTACTGTATGATTGTGAATGTACTTCTGTTTCAGTGATCCAGCCCTGTGGGGGCTCCTTGACCACCTGTTGAGTCAGAAGTGACAACATCAACAAAGAGAGCCACCTAGATCAGGGCAGCTGTCGCACGCACGCACGCACGCACACGCACACGCACACACACACACACACACACACACACACACACACACACACACACACACACACACACACACACACACACACACACACACACACACACACACACACACACAGCACCAGCACCACCATCACCCACAAGGGACATCAGCTGATGAGGGACCAGTCACCTTAAAGGACCACTTCACCACTTTTCAACTTCTCTTCCTATAATTGGTCCTAACTAATGTTCATGATACAATACCACCATTTTTTCCTACTCAGTCTGTGTCTCATAGGAAGGCTGTGGGCAGTTCAGAAACCCGTCCACCAGTGACATCATCGATGGTGAATCCAAGCTAATAGAAACGGCAGGCTTTCTTTTCCTGAAAAGTTGCAATGCAAAAGTTGAAGCCATCGTTCTCACGATAATAAAAATCTAAATATATTTTAAAACAAATCTTGTTTAAAAAAAAATCTGCCTAATGATGATGTCACTGGTGGACGCGTGTCCGAACTGCCCAAAGCCCTCCTATGAGACACAGACTGAGTAGGGAAAAATGGTGGTGTTATATCATGAACATTAGTGAGGAGCAATTATATGAAGAGATGTTGAAAAGTGGTGAAGTGGTCCTTTAAGGCTTAAGCCATTCCCAGGGACAGGCTATGAAGATAACATGCTGTATGTTAAGCTTTTTAACCATTCCCAATTGAAATTATTACACTAGCCAGTAGTTATGAATAACAGTACATACTATTATGCTACTATAGTATTAGCCTCAGTCTTATAGAGTTTAAGTGAAGTTTCATTAAAATAACTAATTATGTGTTTTATAGTATGCATGACCATTAATCAGCATTTTTTATGCATGGGAGCTGCTTGGAACTCCAGACCCCATGACAAAATATTAGAATATGAAATATTATTTATTAAACAACAATAACATCTGTAAAACAACGTATCACTGTTATTGGCTGCCAGCCTATAGCTGATGTAATCTAAACAAGAATCTTGCAGTGAGGTATTTAAGAGTTTTGAGGTATTCTTATTCTCGTATCAAAGGGAAATACCGGAAGCAGACCAGCTACAGTGTCAGCTGTTAGATGCTTGGTTTCGGGGGTATACTGTAAGACCACGCCCCCGAGACCCCCCTCTGGGATGAACAGAAGGAGCAGCATCTGAAGACACCTGGTGGCCTGTTCACCGGTCAAATATAGAAAGACATTGTGCTCCTCCCTCAGAAAAAGGCTGGACTATCTGACTGCAAGGCAGGCAAGTCCTCACAAGGCTCAGATCCTGTTGTGATAGCCAAGGCAGGTAGATCACTGGGCAAGGAGGACTGATCACAAGCAGCTACAGTATAACTTCTCTTTCCCCAGTCAGAGGGTTGGAAATCAGCTTTCTGGACAAGATGGACAAGTAAGTGCTATTTTCTTTTTCATTACTTCATTAAATAATTTCAAACATAAGTTTAGGACCCACTTAATTGACCAGATTACTTAATTATATTTCTTTGTATCATCTCTTCTTTTCTCTAATCATGTAGATAACCAATAATTCTAATCATGTTCTTGTTGTTTTTTGTTTTGTTGTTTTGTTCTTGTTTTATATACTGCAATTATGTCTTCTGGATATTCTATATCTCTTGTACAATGTTTCATTTTGATTTACATAGGTAGAGGCCTCGTATAAGCCCCTTGGGCTTTTTTGCCTCAGCCTAGCACTTTACCCTTCTTATATTTATATGTTCACTGTGTTGTTTTTTTATACTGTGCTGAATAAATAAATACAAATACAAAATACATTTTAATTGAATATCAACGCAGCGGATGAGTTCACACATGAGTTCTAAAGGCCATTCTGCCTGTTGTGCCTGTTTCTTACTCCCAACCCTTTTGTCTTTCTCCACAGCAAAAGGATGTCATCAAGCCGCCGTTATGAACTGAAGGTATGTTGAGACAGTGCTGATCATGGCACTCTACAAAAGGTTGTGTGATATGCTTTCACCATTTCACCATTCACCCCTCAAGCTCACAATTTGCTTGTAGATCAGCCATGTTCTGCAAAGAGATTCTGGTGTGAAAAGAAGGAAATTACAGACTCCTGGGAGGCCCGGTCAATTTAGTATATACTGTAGTGTATAGGTTCACAACGCGATGCATTCTAAGCTTGTAGATCTCCTATTTGCACTGAATCTTCACTTGTAGATCTGCTATTATTTTAGCTATTTATGCCAAATGCTTGCCTATTACAAGCCCAGAATAGGGCTGATATTCCATGTGGTCAGAAATCTAAGTGGAGCAGAAGTAAAAGTTGAATTTGATTTTAATTGAAATTAATCTAACTCTAGTTAACTAACTCTAAATTAAATGTTGATAATTTCTCTCTGGCAGAGCTTGATGCTTCAGATCGGTGAGCAGTTGGTGGAGCAGGAAGCACTGGAGCTGGTGGAGGAGGAGAGGAGATACATGGAGGAGAACTGCCCTCCACTCTCTATCCCTGCTTCTCAACAGGAGCTCATGGTAATGAAATGAGCACCATGCTGTCCTTGTATAACTTAATCTTTCTTTCTTTCTTTCTTTCTTTCTTTCTTTCTCTTTTTAAAATTCCATAGTTGGCATTTTTGGAGGAGAAATGTCCTGGAGTGCACCCAGAGTTTTTTTAATCTAATGTGTATCTTCTCTTCCTCACCTCGACAGGAGCTGTGCAAGAAGTTCCACAAGGAAATTGACCTAGCTGACGACGAGCGCTACGACTCCGAAACCAAGTCGACAAAGAACAATAAGGATGTGAGTAGGAGTCACTACAATGTCTCCTATTGGTCATTTGGTCTCCCCCATTGTCAATTTGTCATACAGGACAAAGATTATATGAAATTCTGAGAGTGTACATGTACACGTAAATTGGGATCATGCATTGTGGTTTTTGTAGCGTTAAAAAGTAGCATACCAATAGTACAAAGTAATGTAGCCTAAACTATTTCCCTGCAAAAAGATTAACTCCAGAGACAGAATTCTGTGTAGTAGTACAACACTTGCACACCAACAGAAAGCATTATCTTGAAATATACAGAATGTCCATGCAGGACAAAATGCTATAAGCTGGTGTGAGCGGTCGTTGTTGTTGTCTTGTCTGTCAGATTGACGAACTGAAGATGAAAATCCGGGACCTGAATGGGAAGTTTAAGAAGCCAGCGCTGAAGAAAGTGCGCATGTCGGCCGATCAAATGCTGGCAGCGCTCCTGGGCTCCAAACACAACACACGGATGGATATGAGGTCCAACCTCAAAACGGTCAAAAAAGAAGCTAAGGAGGAGGTGAGTGGAACCATAAAAGTGATTCTGATTTAATTTCCTAAAGCCTGATTTATATTTATGTCCTATGGCTACGACAGTAGGCTTATCGATCACCAGGAACCAAAATAGCTGATCTACAAAGTCATACTCATCAGGCTTCATTATTTTTTTAATCATTTTCTGACAAAAATCACATTAACAGACAACACACAAAACAAGAGAAAGTCACAATAAAAATCAACCAAGAAAACATTCTTCTTCCTATCATACAAGTCATCATAATGCAAGGCATATTAGGCCTTGTGTTTGTTTCTGTGTGTGTGCACCGTAGATTGTGCATTACATTCACCCATTCACACACCAATGGCGGAGGAAAGGCAGCAAGGCACCATGAACCTGCACATCAGGAGTAATTAGGGGTTCACACTCACATTAGGGGTTTACCCAAGAACACTTTAACATTAATACTTTGGGGGAACCCGGGATCAAACTAGGAACCTTGTGGTTCCCATCCGGCCACTCTACCAGCCACCCTACACCTGAGCCACTGATGCAGTTAAAAAATGTATGCCATCCAGTGCAGCAATCCTGATTCTGGAGGTAGGCTGTGTCTTTGATTTGTACATGGACCAGGCATTTCAAGATAAACATTCTAAGTACCACTACTAACCATTACTTAGAATCATAACAATCCTTTGGTACCGATATAGATTTGCCATACTGACAAAGTAGCCAAACAACCTGCCAATTAAATACTGCTCTGTTTCGGCTGTTATAGGCAGTTTGTCTTTGTGAGGGAGAAGGTGCCCTGTGTATCCTTAGGTGCCCAAATAAAGAACTAAAATGAGTCTCTCTCTCTGTGTGTGTGTGTGTGTGTGTGTGTGTGTGTGTGTGTGTGTGTGTGTGTGTGTGTGTGTGTGTGTGTGTGTGTGTGTGTGTGTGTGTGTGTGTGTGTGTGTGTGTGTGTGTGTGCTTGTGTGTGCGTGCGTGCGTACGTACACCATGAAGGCATAGCAGATGAATTATACTTGTGCTATGCTTGCGTTAATCAAACTCTGTGAGAGCACAACAATTGAGGTTCATTTTGACACTTACAGTGTTGAATTAACACCCCAGAGTTTCATTTGTGTTCCCCCCAGGAAGTGGCAGGTGACTGGAGGAAGAACGTGGAGGACAAGGCTGGCATGGACGGCAGGAAGAAGCTGTTTGAGACAGAAACAACAACGGCCTGAAAGTGTTCCATGTGCAACCTCTGGTGGAAGAAATGCTGATCATTCACTGAGATTTTGTAAAAGTATCAATACTAAAATATAAAGATACTCTGTTGCAAGTAAAAGTCCAGCATTCAAAATGCATTTGAGTAAAAGTAGAACAAGTATTGGCAACAAAATATACTTTAAGTATCAAAAGTAAAAGTAGTAAGTTTTCTAAATGTATACAAATCTTTTGAAAATAGACGATCTGCACACTTGTAGATCGGTTACTTTCAAATAGCCCAAGTAGATATAGTGCTGAAGTGGTTCATGTATGTTTGTAATAATAATCCAAATCTACAAAGTAACTATAGTAACTAAAGTGGCGGAGTAGCCTACAAGTACAATATTTGGCTCCCAGATGTAGTGGAGTGGAAGTAAAAGTATTGAAAATTGAAGATAGGCCTACTCTAGTAAAGTAAAAACCAAAAACAAGAATGACTGACGTATCAAACACCATCAAACAAATGTTTGGTCATTTTTTTGTTTTTTTAAGGCCACCACAATGTTTTTCCAATGGGAGTCACATACACTGACACCACAGCGCGTAATCAGCGCCTCAAACTGTGACTCCGCCCACCCCCGGGGGAAGTTGTGATTTGCGCTCGTTCACTGTAATGCAATTTGCGGCATTTTCAAAACAATATTGAGCAGAGTAGCGAAACGTATTTGCAATGCCATACGTTGAAAGATCTGTTGCCCGTGGACAAGGCACGCTACCTCCGCAAGTTAGATAGCATCGGCATAGATGTTTGTCCGTATGTGATTAAGGATTGGACCAAGTTGCATTGGCAGCCATAGAAAATTCTTACCCCAGGCTAAAACCGGATGTGACGTTTTTGGGCGTTCCTGTCTAGCGTGGTGTCAGTGTATGGTTTGACCAAACATTTGTGTTTGATTGCTGATTGCTGGTGGTGTTCTCCCCCCCCCCCACCAAACATTTGTTTGATACGTGTTTGATACGTGTTTATGAGGCCGAATGACTCACAATTTCGAGCTGTAGCAATTAAGCCTCCGTTTATGAACTGCTATAATCAGTTTGCATGCCTCAGCCTCTGCCTCATGGCTTCACGTTGCAGCGTTCAGAGTATGGGTTTTATGCCTTTCAGACTATGGGTTTTATATAGGTAAGCCTCCCAATGGTCACTACTAGGTCGCTACTAAGTTCGCTAGTAGAGGTTGATCAACATGCAGCTGGCAAAAAAGTACAATATTTGAGTAAATGTACTTACTTACTTTCCACCTGTGCATGCACCCCTTGTTTCTGATGCAACGCTATCTGCTGTTTTCTAAACAATTACATACAAAATTACTGTGTTGTTCACTATTGAATTCATGTTTATTTATCACAATGTATCCTTGTACTGTAAATAAATTATAAATTCTAAATCATTGGATGTACTAAATATTTCGTTTGTGTGGCAGTATTTATTGAATTTATCATTTCCTTGTGGAAATGGAACTGCATCGATTACATCAGCCCTCTCTAGTCCACGTGTGCATACTACGACATTAACATAACAATGAATAATGACAGGACACAATATTCTGCATTAAAAGTTTTAAATAAAGAATAATTCACACATCATAAAATAATAAAATAAGAGAGAATTTCACATACAACAGATTGATTCCATACAATATCTGTAATTACAATTATTAAATTATTTATTTATATATGGCCTGTCTGTACACCATTTTGTCAAAGCTCCTGCTGCATAACATTTCACACACGTCTGCCTGATTTACTGGGATAAGGAAACTCGTAGATAAGATACAAGATAACGGCTGCAATCAGTAACAATGGCTGACTTCCTTGTAGACTTTAGGAAGCTGTCTTTTGACAAAGACCACTGAAAACAACAAACAAGGGGGAGGGGTTTGTGATATGACTGCGCTGAGAATTTTGTCTTTATTTTTTTTTTCTTCTTTTTTTTTTTACAGAAATTCCATTTCTTGTTAGCAGTAGATCACATGTTTATTTTGCTATATACTTAATTAATGTTAAATCATGGAGAAGGCAGTAAGAAGTCCCCTTTGTCAGCCATTTTGCCTTTGTCTTTGCCACATCAAACACACACCCTGCCGGAACGCAATTTGTTTCCCATCTCTAAAATGCAGCACACACACTTTGTGGTAATTGCTTGAAAATATTGTAATAATGTTAACTTGGTAAAGTTACAATAATCAGATGGTAAGAAAAAGAGGCACTACTAGTGAAGATCTGAAAGACACCAAAGTCTTCCTCGCTTTTGCTTCCTTATCAGCACCGTTTGGACTGCACAGAGGGTAATATCCTCTCATATGGTCGCATTCAACCCGTGTTCGATTTTTGCTGTGGATATGACAAGTAGAATGTCTATTTGTTTCTGGTGTTGCAAAAATGGAGGAGAATCTGATCACCTCATCAACCAACAATCTTCAACTAGTTAGGGAAAATGTCTACTCTACTCCAAATTTGTTTCAATAGATTTCAAACCCAGACTCTTCGAGTTCCTAACGACTTAAACCCCTATAATATATACTATGTTGATGGAGTTCCATGGGTCTGTACCTTGGTCCTTTTTTCCCCTCTATATCAAATCTCTTAGCCAAAAATAGCCGATCTACAAGTGTTTCGATGCCTTTTAAGATTGTAGCTATTTTCTGCGAATGTTTGCCTATCTTTGCCAAATATAGGAGAAAAAAAAGGGTTGCTAGGGTTCATGTGGTTGAGCCTGGTTGCCTGGTCTCTGTAAGGGAGACAAATAGCTATTAATGGAGGCTGTTGTACTTGCACTATTGTAGAAATAGTGGCACCAGAAAGGCCATACACCATTCACCATAGAGAAAAGTGTACTTCCATCCACTGTCAGGTTAAGGGGCACAATGGGCTATCCTATTTCTGAAGCTATTTAAACCCTTTTAACTGAAACTTTGATTTCTTTGATACATACTGTAGCTATGCATTGTAAGTTATTTTATTCTGCTCCCAGGCCTAACCATCACTGTGGCTGTGTTGACATGATAGTTGCTTTATTGTGGACAGTCTCAGTCTGAGATTACCACCTCCCTTGGGATTTAGCATAATGTTTCATAATGGCTCTTGAGCTCTTTCTGCTGAATTCTTATCAACATCTAAATTCTGCAGCATACTCCATATGAAGGCTTCAATGCAGGTCAACAAGAACACAATTAGGTCATTGCAGAGCAAACAAACGCAGTGCCTTGTTCAAGTTCGTTTCTAACTAGCCGAACGCCACAGCAGAGACACCGAAGCGAACATCGTGCGTGATTTGGTCAGACACTCAATGCGCTCGTCATTTATACTGCTTTATTATCGCAATCTGCCAGCAACGTAACCATGGGCAATTTTGAGAAAGAAAGGTTGAGTCAGGAGTTTAGGAGGTAGAAACTACAAACCTCTCCAATCCCTGTCTGATGGCAATTCATTAATGCAGAGAGATTACACGTTGTCCACTGTCTGTCTCCAGAAATGTCAACATCTACAAGATAATTTATGTCAAAGCACTTTGGAGGTTGATGTAAACAGAGATCCATAGTCCAATCGCTGTTCCGGCACTTTATACAGTGGGCGGGGTCTAACGTTCAAATCGAGTATAAAACAGTTTTGTCTTCGAGAGAGCTTTGTTTGGCTCAGCAAGACCTGCCAAAGCCGAGATAAGTTTAACTTTGTTTGTACTTTGTAGTATGCTGCAGGCTTTAGTCTCGAACAAAGCATCCTAACACCGCCCATGTCTCTCCTTCTACAAAGTATTCATTTGTGATTTATCTTTTCTTTTAAAGATATGTTGGTCCTCCATGCAACATTATGTTATGATACAGTGTACTGTACAGGGTGTAAGGCAGGGTGGAGCTATTCCAGGTAGATATCCTCTGTTGGGCAGGAGAATTCCACAAACTCCTTATAGTATAACTGGAAGGCTTTCCTGGAGGTCAAGAGAACATTTACAGTTAGTCTTAGAGCTTGCAGTGATACTCAACTCTACAATACCTGTAGGTAGGTACGGACCAGTATAATATGCAGGCAGACAGTTATTCCAATGATCTTCAACCTCAATTTAAATGTCTAAGTTACCTAGCAAACATCTACAGCAGTCAAAAGAGCTTGTAGCCTAAATGTGTTTTGTGGACAACATTCTGGCTATTCGAAATATAGAAGTAAAATTGTGTCAAATGTCCTAACCAGTTTGAATTTGAAAGCTACTCTCTCTCAGTCCCACTTTCTGCCTTTTATTACACCTAAGAACATTATGGCTAAACTTGGCTAGTCAGAGGCAGCATGCACTATGAGTATGAGTAATGTACAAAACCTTTGTGGTTTGGTTAATGTTTACTTTGTAGTGGACTGTCACGGTCCATTTCGACCTGTTGGGATGCTACCAGTTTGTTGTGCGGGGTGTTCCAAATAGTAAATGTGGCTCTAGAATTTCACTTTAAAACATGCACAAATGTATGTCAAATGAAGGTTTGAAGCTGTGAGGAAGCCAAACTCACCCTACTGACTCTGCCATGGGTTTGGTGGAATTTTCAGAAACGAAGACATGGCAGGCAAACCTTTGGTCTGCTGGGTGCTTGGTGATGAAGCCAAAATACCTGCAGACAAGACATACAATTTATTTGACTCCAAACAGGTTCATCAGCACGATAAAAATATGTTCTCAACTCTTCTTGATACACAACCAGGCACACCAGGAGTTATTCAACTTAAACAAAAAAACAAAGAGTTATAGGCCACCATGGGGAGATTTCTTTTTGAGCGGTGCCTCCGCTCCATTACACATTTTTTTCCCTATGCGTGTCCAAGCGCGGAAAGCTGCAATACGGTAACTCTGACATTTCTCGACCGTTTCGGATGCAGGAAGGCTCGTCGGAACTGGGGCGGCCCCCTGGGCGCATTCATGGGGGTCTGAATGTTCTGGGGACCCCCCGGGGACCCCCACATGGTACTGTAACTCTGTTACAGTACCATGCTTCCCAGCAAGCAGGTCCTGCATTCATGATGTGTGGCATATACAGTACACGCACGCACGCACGCACGCACGCACGCACGCACGCACGCACGCACGCACGCACGCACGCACGCACGCACGCACGCACGCACGCACGCACGCACGCACGCACGCACGCACGCACGCACGCACACACGCACACACACACACACACACACACACACACACACACACACACACACACACACACACACACACACACACACACTGCTGGGCCAGGCTACTACCTAAGCTACTGAAACTCCTTGAATGTTATATGAAAACGGTTCCTGCCCTTTACTCACTTGCTGTTTTTGGGGTGATAGCCACAGAAGGAGACGTTCTTCAAGTGGAAGAAGTGACTGCACTCATTACTCTGTGGGCAGAGATAAGCAAAACATAACAGTTCAAACAGAGCGTAGTGTGACATAAAACCCTTACTCCAGACCCCAAAACAGACATTTAGCACCTGACTCCATATTTTAATACGGTGGCATAGTGCTTTAATAAAGGCTTTTAGCAACTTTCCTTGGAATACCCCAATAATGCCCACAGGAGGGCAATGCACTTTTAATGGTCTGACGTGTTCGTGCGTGCGTGCGTGCGTGCGTGCGTGCGTGCGTGCGTGCGTGCGTGCGTGCGTGCATGTGAAAGACAGAAAGACAGAAGTTTCATGTCTCACCCTGTCACAGGCATAGTAATCATCCTGCACCGCCAGCTTGATGCCTTTCACGCTGATTTCCACAATACAAGTAGAAGGTGGGTTGTACTGAACTGTCATCCTCCTGTTGGTGGCAATCTGTGGGCAGTCACACAGATGACAAATAAATCTCATGTTAAAAAGTCTTGAGTGTGACAGCATCCTCCATGGCTTAAGGAAGTAGCCTGCCTAATAAGCCAGACCGAATCAGCCGTTGGCAAAAAAAGAATTGCCATACCAGTGTGATTTGAGCTTATTAGCCAGGCTATTAAGGAAGTGGATTAGGCCTGCAGTAATAAAGTATGGTCGAGTACTATGTTCTTACATTTGGACTCGTTTTCTATCCTTCTTGTGCGTTACAGTATTTCTCAGACGAAATTGATGGTTGGATGTGTTCCATCTCGTTTTATTTTATTTATCGAAAGTCTGCATAGTGCACATACACATGCAAATATTGTACAGTCCACATACACACATACATACTGTATACTTGCGTAACATATCTTAGGGGTGATACAGAGCAATTTTTTTCTTTGTATCCACATAGTCATGATGACACGCATGTGTATGCAGGCAGGCAGGCAGGCAGGCAGGCAGGCAGGCACGCACGCACGCACGCACGCACGCACGCACGCACGCACGCACGCACACACGCGCACGCACGCACGCACGCACACACACACACACACACACACACAATTGCATTCACATAATGTAAGTCTCGTACACTATACCTTCTGCATAGCTGCACACAGAACATCATTTCCTTTGTGATAGGGCACCTGGACTGAACCCAGAAATTTAAGTCTGTATCCATCCATCCATTCACTGCTCTTTACTGTAAAAAGGAAAAGGAAATAAGCAACAACAAGGACGGTTAATCCATAACACCGGGGCTCCACCGGGCGCGTCAGCGTCGCGTCTCTGTCACCGTTAGGGAATGTTCCCTTTTTAATCAATGAAGGGTGGCTCCACTGCCTGCGTTGCGTTGCGTGACTGCATTAAAATTGCCCCGGTTCGTTTTTTGACGCACGCGACGGAGACGCAACGCGTCCGGTGGAGCCCCGGCATAACCTGATACACTTGACTTTTGACTCTGACTCACATGAAGGTGCCAACCGCATTTTTACACCATACAGTGATTTTCATTTCAACCACTGCACTGATGGATCATGTCATGTCACAGAATTTGTACACTACACTGACATTAAATCTCACCATTCATTTTCTTGGTTCAACTCATCAATCTACAGTATTTTTCATGTTTGTAAAATAGGTATTTAACCATACTGTATTTCATTGTTCCTTTTTGGTTAATTTATCATCATTGTTTAACCTTGGTGAGCATACAGACCCCCACAATATGTAACTGTTTTTAGATCATTTTGAAATTTGTTTTAGCTTTTTATTTGTAAACCTACAGTATGTAATTCACATGTATACCTTTTGTTTTTCTTTTCCTGATCTTCTGATGTATTGTGATGTTTTGTGTGTGATTGTATTACTCGACGACACTGAAAATGAGTTTGATTACTCAGTGTAATTTCGAGAATAAATAAAACTTGAATGAATGAATAAAGCAGTGATGACTTTAGGTTAGAGGAGCGTGCTTGTGACCGGAATGTTGCCGATTCAATCTGGGTGCTGAAATGTAATGAGCAATCCTCCCCTGCCCCTGCCTCCCCATTAAATACCATCTGTTGAAGTGCTCTTCAACAAAAAGAAAAGAACAAAATAAAAAGAAAAGAAAAGAAAAAGAAACGACCCCCTGTAATAAATGGCCCACCTTTTGTGTCATGGGTTCAGGGAATAAAACAGACAGTGGTAACGTACCATTGTAGTTCTCTGAGTCCTTGTTCAACTCCATAGCGTAGTATGCAGGAAAGACGCCGCGGGCACCCGTGCGCATATTGTAGCCCTCGTACCAGAAGTCCTCTGCCTGGACCTCTACCAGCAGTGGGTCATCCACCTCTAGCTCTAACTCGTCATCATGTCGGGGAACAAACCTGCCACAGCCACAAATGAAAAACATATTCTAGTTCGAGTATTGCACTTTGATTCTGTCGCATACTGAGAATACAATTTCACAGTCCCAAGATACAAATTGGAATAAATTTGTACTGTGAATGCTTGAGCAGTAGAGGTTTGGTTTCCCATGGCGAAGAGCCTTGTGTAATCATTGTTTACCATTTGATGAATCTTACACAACACACCATTATCTACACGTATGACTGTATATAATCTAGCCTACTGGCTACATATAAATACAGCCAGCACAATTTGCACCCTCACATGCACGCACGCACGCACGCACGGTCTGCTCCATACGGCTATCCAGGGTTTGATGAGCTCAGTGTCGTGATGTTCATACGTATATGGAGATCCAGGTGATGATAGTCAGCTCCACATATGGAGATCCATGTGTTGTACCAACATGGTTCATTTGCAAGTCTGAGTCACATCGCGGCAACCACAGTGGTTCTGACAACCATACAGTAAATGGAGATCGAACTAACTAACTAACAGGAAATGAGGTTTTCATAGTAAATGCGACCTACCGTCGCAATATATACATAGTGTCTGTATATATAATAGCGAACACAATTTAGTATCCTAGCATGGCAGTTCCTATCCTACATTAGTTACGTTGTTGTATATTATGGCTATCAAAGCACACTAATTTCTTGGCCACTTTTCACGTTGTTGCTTGACAAATTAAACTTTAGATACCAACATAAAACGACACACCTAATGCACCTCATGGATATACACATTTAGCATCTGTAATATTTCAGACAAAAGACGGATGAAGTGAGTGTCAGTAATGTAGTGTAAGAGTGTCTGGCCGGGGAAGACCAAAGCCTGCAAGAAATAACTGTTAAAGTAAATCTGGTGTCATCTGTAGGCCTATATTTCACATCAAGTCAATGAATGAATGTCCACT
The DNA here is from genome assembly GCF_951216825.1 of Electrona antarctica. Classification (NCBI taxonomy): domain Eukaryota; kingdom Metazoa; phylum Chordata; class Actinopteri; order Myctophiformes; family Myctophidae; genus Electrona; species Electrona antarctica. Next base: position 30,711,851 of record NC_136808.1, read on the forward strand.
GTTATAGAATTTATACAAGGCCAATGTGTACATTAACCGTTAATTACCTGGTAATTTCTGTTGTATCTGATTTGGACTGTAAAGTGTTTAACTTCATGACAGGGGGTCTTGTCACAGGCTCCTGTTGTTTTTGTCAGCAGCTGTTCCAAGGGCTATTTTCTACTTCACTATTCTCTCCTGTTGTCAGTTTGTTGAGATTTGGTAACATCTGATTCTGTATTCTTGACCTGTCAGCATTTTGTTGTAGTGTCTCTCAGTCCATACCAGGCATAAAGGGTGTCTAAGATGACACCTCAGGGGGCTTTGGCCCAGGGGTGTTTTGCCCTACTGAGGCTAGAGGGGTGTGGAGCCCAGGCCAGCTCCTGCTGTGATGATCATCTATGAATACATTTTGTCAATCCCTGACCCTTCTGTGGAAACATTGTTTTCCCATAACAACACTAAGCATTAACTGACTTTAATGTCCACAGGCGGGAATTGTCTCCTGTGACAATCAGCGGTGCAATTTGCCATGAGTCTCGCACTGAATGTGCTCTTTCTGTGAGTTCAGCAATATTACCACAACGCCTTTCTAATCAGTTTGTTGATCAGTTTGTTGTGACTCATGCTGAGTCTGTTGGTACACTTCAACACGTAAAAAGAAATGCTTTGACATAAAACTGGAGGCAAAGGGGGGAAAACACCACAAAAGAAACATGGATTTCTTTGTTGTCAGCCACATGAGGAGGTCAGAGCTTTGCCAAGTTGTCCACAATGGACAAATTCTTAGAATTGTCTGGAATTACCCTGGAGAGATAAAATGTCTGCCAAACCAGCTAACTGCATCAGAGGGGGTGGTCTGCAGTTAGCTGGTTAAGGCCTCTCCTCTGCGTAGCAGAGCAGCTGCAGAGGTGGGTACAGGCTTTAGTTCCGACACACCAAAGGGCCGACAGTCATTAGACTGACAACCTACCCCAAACCCTAACCTTACCCTACTGTAACCGCAAGCACAACGCAGCGCATGTCGGGAGCGACGGGTGATTTCCGCATGTCGGACCTTTGGTGTGTCGGATAAGCGTGCGCAAACTGCGCACCCCACCACGGCATGCATTAGCTTGGAAATCCATTGTCAGCTATTTTTTATCAATGATGCACAAAACCTCCTAACTCATTTGAGCTGGATGTTTTTTTCCTTTCCTGAAAAAAATTAAATTTTGGAGTTAGCTGGTTTCTGCCCGACAGCAGCTAAATGTTAGTTTGCTTGGCTCATGCTTGATAAATGAGGCCCACTGGCCACTGCACTGAAAGAACATTGATGATGGTGATGATTTAACTGTGAGAGTGGATTTGACTGATTGCTGATTTGACTGTGCAAGGGTAGTTCTTCTATCTCACCTGTACACAGCTCTGTGGGTCTGGTCTCTCTCTTCTCCGTTGACAAGACAAGAAAACAGACCAAAAGACTCTGCGCCTTTAAAATAAGCAAGGAAAAAAGGGCAAGGAATTATAAAAAAATGAAGAGTTGTGATTTCAGGCACCGTAGCATGCTAGTAGGGAAGATTAACCCATTGAGAACTCAATAAAGCCTTTCACTGTGCAACGTTAAACTCAATGGGCAAATTACATTCAACTCAATACAGATATTTCAGTCTATTAATCAGCTTTAATAAGGCATGAAACTGGTGAGCCTTGTGCATTTCTACCTATGGCCCCCATGATGCTCTGGCCATCTGATATACAACGCCTGGGTGATTCTAATGACTCTGTGATCTCTGCTTTCTAACAGCCTCTTAAAAACATCGAGCACATCCAAGATAAGGACTGTTAGAGGAAACTACAACCCACACATCTGCCTGCCTGCCTGCCTGCCTGTCTGCCTGCCTGCCTGCCTGCCTGCCTGCCTGACTGTCTGACTGCCTGACTGCCTGACTGCCTGTCTGTTGGCCTACTACAGCCTGATTGGGGGGTTTGAGCCACTAGGCACCTTAACCACACCAAAGGGTCGCCGTGCAACTCCTTGCAGCTTGCAACATGCATCTACTTGCGCCGACTTGCGACAGAATGGTGCTTGAACTTGCAAATACAAGCACCACCGTGCACCGACATGGACAATCACAACTAACACCGTCTCAACCCTTTGGTGTGGTTTGGGCTATACAGGTTGCTTTCTAAAAAATATATATATTTTGTAATCTATTTTGTGTAATATATATTTTTAGTTTGCTTCTGTGATTTTACTTGTCTAATCATATATAGGTCCTCTGTGAATGGATAGAATCATTTGATCGTCATGTGTACTACAATAAGTGGCTTTAGAAAAAGTTATAAAAAAGCAGTCTTAAAAATCTCCCTCTCTCTCTCTTTCTCTGTTCCATTTCTTTCCGTCTATATCCCACTTTTGTTTGCACTTCTCTCAAAGCTTTTGTTCTTGGATTAATGACTCCTCTTTTCTCTGGCACATTTGGAGTGGACTACTGGGATGTACACTAAATTACTATAACAGATATCCTGCTTAGGAGGATAACTGCTGCAAATGTTTTACTGCTTACAGATTGTATATTCATTATATACAATCTATCTAATATTGTATATTCATCAGTTATCACCCTACCATCTGATTGGATCGAACCTGATAATCCACACAGCGCTCAGCCTGTCCACAGAGCAAGCAGTAAAGCTGCGGTTAAGGTCTCCACACACCGGGCGCGAATCGGATGCGAATTCGGATTTTAGCGGCGTTTCTCCATCGGTTTTCCGAAAAACGCGGCCGGTGTGCAACCACCTATATTGTACCGTACATCTATGTAAATATTGCAATATTCTGCGAATTATGCAAACTAGACCTATACGTGCCCGTCACAGTCGGCCACCGGCCTACTTGGGAACGATGCAACTTGGGAACCTAATGATATACGTTGTCATAGCACCCGTTTTAACTGTCAGCCGGTGTCCCACATGGAGATCTGTGTATGTGCCTGTGTGTGAAGACTGCAAACTGAAAAGTATACTTGGCAATCAATTCGGCCCACTGGCAGAGCCTGATTGGTTGAGCCTCAATTGGCTGAGGCAGAGGCTGGAAATTGCACAGGTGAAAGGAGTTTATATAATAAACTGGAATTACAATATGCCTGCTGAGCACCGATGCTTAAAATAGAATCATAGGATTTGTTTAATTTCTATACTGTATATATTTCAAGTTATATATATATGTGCAAACATTGCTCCAGCTGCTCTAGTAGCTAGAATGTCATGGGGGCGGTGACTTACTGGAGGATCGCGAATGTCCGTTCATGAAGACATTGAGAAACTTCTTGGAGAAGCTCATGTCCGCCTCCGGGGTGGAGTCATCCGACAGGCAGGCTGTGGCCTCCCTCTGCACGCTGCCCAGCCTCTCTCCGTCCTCGTCCTCAGCCTCCTCGTCTTCCTCCCCCTCTTCCTCGTACTCCTCCCCGATGGCCGACTCATAGGGCGACGACACGCAGTTGTCGTACACGGTGGCGCAGTCGCTGTCGTCGCTGTATCCCTGGTAGCACTGCCGCAGGCTGACCAGCTCCAGCTGGGAGTGCGAGTCCACCACCAGCGTGTACTTGACCGAGTCGTACGATAGCCCACTGGCCTCCGAGCTCATGGAAGTCCGTGGCGGGGCGGCCTCTCCCTTCCCCCCGCCCCTCCTCGCCATCCCGTCCATGATGATCCTGTCGACGTCCTCGTCCTCTGGCCCGTAGGCGTCGTCGCTGGCGTCCACATACTCCACCCCGGTGCCCGCCCGTAGGACCGCCCCGGCGCCCATCCCTCCTCCTCCTCCCATTGTCCTCAAGCTGAGGTCCAGGGCCTGGGAGGAGGGGGCCGGAGGCGCCGACGGCGTCATGCCGGCCGGCGGGGTGATGAGGGCCTCCACACAGGAGGCGTAGGAAGGCGGGGGCACATAGACCTCGTCGTCCTCCTCGTGGATGGAGGGGTTTGTCCGGTCGGGCAGGGGCGGCTGGTAGGGCGGAGGGCCCTCCGTGTCCGAGCTGATGGACATGCGCCCCTGCTCCACCTGCTGGGAGAGGAACGGGCGGTCCTGCTCACACGACGGCTCCAGCGGGTCGGCGGAGCGCTGCACGGGCGTCAAGTAGATCTCCTCGGTGGGTTCTAGGCGCACGTCTGTGTGGTAACGGATCCTCTCCCTGTGGTGCCCGCCGCCCCCATCCACCTTCCCCGCGGGGTGCAGGGGGGCTGGGGTGTAGTTCTGAGGTGGCGGCGGGGCAGGGGGCCTCTCCTGGACTTTGGAGCGAGTCCCCGCCGCAGCAGAGGAGCCGCAGTGTGTGTGTCCGGAGGAGTGCGTGTGTCGGCAGGGGGCGTCCGTGGAGGTGCCGCGGTCTTTGGTCTGCGCGCCGTGCACCTTGTCCTCGTCACTCAGGCAGCTGTGCTCATGGGGAGAGGTGAGCTCGCCTGCGAGGGGAGGTGAAGTCACGCAGAAGGACAAGCATTCCCACGCGCAAACGCACACGCATGCACAGCAGCACACGCAAGCAAATACCAGGCAGACGCAAATACAGAACAAGCATGCGTACAGCGATAAACAAAGCCACAAGCAAACATGGAGAGATGACAAGCAAACAGACACAGAGAGACATATGAAGACAAACATGGTCGCAGACGTGCAGCACAAAGATTAGAAAAACAACAACATTTTAACAGAAAATGAAAACCACACGGGACACATCCACATACGGACAAACATACAAGACACACACACACACACACACACACACACACACACACACACACACACACACACACACACACACACACACCATATACCATGGACACAAACAGACAGATGGAAATAGGAGAAGAGAGATCAGTGGTTAGGTAATGAACATAGGGATTATGCAGATAAATCTCCATTAGTCATCACATTTGGTGGACAGTCAGCAAGGAAAAATGTATAATTGTAGTATTGTCATAACCCATAGACAAGATATACCTTCCACAAAAAATGTATTATGGCAAGGTGGCAACTTCAATCTCTGTAATATCTCAAAATGACTTCACCCTTATAAAATAAAATAAAATAAAATAAAATAAAATAAAATAAAATAAAATAAAATAAAATAAATAGTCCTGGTTATTATTGCACCGTACTATTATGCAGTATGCATTCAATAGAGGTACTATGTATACATTATGCATTCTGATGGATAATTACTGTACATGTCAGCTACTGTACAACTACGGTATACTTTACACTGTATATTGTACATGGACAAATTAGACATACAGTGCACGCACGCACGCACACACGCACGCACGCACGCACGCACTCGCACACACACACACACACACACACACACACACACACACACACACACACACACACACACACACACACACACACACACACACACACAAACACACACACACACACACACACACATCTATCATATCACACATTTTCTTTGCCGTTTTGTTGATCTATAAATTCTACTTTTTTATTACCGTTACCTATGTTAATTGAAATGACATCTTATATCGCTTAAAAATATACGTGTATGTATTAGTTTTATTTTATAGCTATGTGTAGCCTACTGGCAGTCAGCCTGGTTTGTAGAGTCAGTCTTTGTGAGGGACTGTTCAAAAGAGCTGTGGCAATGAATTGTGACAGCCGGGGAGCTATAGCTAAGCCTCAACTGGCTGCTAGCTTCACTTAGCATAGCATTGTACTGGATACGAAAGCCTTGAAAACATCCCTGAGAGTAATCATAGAAATCCATTTTTCATAAATCATGAATAGTCATTTTTAGTCATAAATAGTGAATGACACCAGAGGAACAGTACGCTCAGTTGAAGTTGTAAAATCCTTACACAAACCTACTAATTCAGCTAGACCCCTAAAGACAGTGAACTAGTGGTCTGACCCAGCAGCCTGTAAACATTACAAATGTGAATGAACAGCTCACCTGTTTTGAGCGGGGAGGATGACCGTGAAACCTTTTCCTGCCAACTGTATTTCTTTCCAAAGGAGTTGTTGTTTAAAGTGTCCTGTGCATTGGCAAAAAAGAGAGGAGAGATGAAAAACTGCGATAAGAATACAGTGAAACAGAGACGCTGTCAGAGAGAAAAACGATGAATGAAAGAAGGTTAGGTTAGCCTTCTGGGAGAATTCTTGATACAGAAACTCAATGTACAGCTCCCCTCTACTGACTCTTTCTCTGTCTGTCAGTCCACACACACACACACACACACACACACACACACACACACACACACACACACACACACACACACACACACACACACACACACACACACACACACACACACACACACACACACACACACACACACACACACACACACACACACACACACACACACACACACACACACACACACACACACACACACACAACAAAGCTTTTATTCAGCTGAATGACCAGGGATTCTTTTGTCTGTGTTTCGTGGTGTGCATTTAAAGGGAACTGGGCCTCCTACCAAGCTACTGGGCGCCCACACACACACACACGCACACACACACACACACACACACACACACACACACACACACACACACACACACACACACACACACACACACACACACACACACACACACACACACACACACACACACACACACACACACACACACACACACACACACACACACACACACACACACACACACACACACGTTGTAGGGTGTTTAATTGATGGGGGTCAGACCACTTCCAGAAACCCATTCAAAATCACCTCTACCTCAGTTGGAACTAGACTTGCCTATAATGATCCTAATCTCTCTGTGTGTGTGTGTGTGTGTGTGTGTGTGTGTGTGTGTGTGTGTGTGTGTGTGTGTGTGTGTGTGTGTGTGTGTGTGTGTGTGTGTGTGTGACTGTGTGTGTGTATACATTTATTCAATTCTACTTTTTTATTACCGTTACCTATGTTAATTGAAATGACCTCTATCTAGTGTCCTGAGCATGACGTTAAACTGCTCCGTTGTAACTACCACCGTTAATGTAGTGGGTGCAGATTTAAGATGCATTTGCAACCTCTGTGGACTGTATGCTTCAACACGATCGCAAGCTTGCATACTACAAGGATGGAGTATGGAGTATACCGACAGCCGGTGCTGCTTGGTGGCCCTTCCCATGAGCAGCTACCGAGAAGAGAGGCGTTGGACCTGGCCTTCTAGCGGTGTGTCGTCCGCTGTCGGAACAATAGTGGGTGGAGTTTGGGCCCATGGGAACAGCCACGCTACGGAGAACGATATGACACCGGGTGGCAAAGCGCAGGAGTGGACTGGGACATTGTTTCCTCTGGTGGTCCAGCCTGGGACATACCCACGGACTGGTTGTTGGAGCGGGTTTCGAACTTAGGATGCCTACAGTACACTACTTGTGCCCATGCAATGCTGGGTGACATGCCATGCTTGTTGTATTCATGACTGAGGACACATTCCTTGATTTTGTGGATGTAACTTTGCTGCACCTATTTATGTCCTTGTTTGCAATTTCCTCTGTGTGGACATAGACGAGAGAGAGAAACAGAAACAGACAGAGGATGACCCATGCAGTATATATGTCGCCTCCTGTGAGGCTATCCGTGTTGATGTTTCATAAGACCATGTCCTCCACCAGTGGTGGAGGACATGTCTATCGCGACATAGCATAGAATCTACATTCTCGCGGAGCTTGTAGATCGGCTATTTTCAAATGTCAGAAATGCATATGGTGCATGCACCAAAATCCAAACTCTCACTATATCTCGGAAAAACTGAATCCATTATTTTTGGGAGCAAACATGCTCTCAGTAAAGTAAATGTAAATGATTTCAAGGTCAGAGTTGACGACATAGTAATCTCCAGCAAAGAAGACATTACATATCGTGGCTGTATTCTTGACAACAAACTGACAGGTGAAAGCATGGCAACAAGGGTAATCAAAAAAGTAAACCAAAGAACTTTCAAGATTTCTGGGCAGAATTTCCTCGTTTGTCAACAAAAGTGCTCTCAAGACTCTAGCTGGAGCCCTAATACAGCCCTACTTTGACTATGCTTGCACCTCTTGGTTCTCAAACATCTCTATGTCACTGAAGACCAAGCTACAAACCTCCCAAAACAAACTAATTTGACTACTCCTCGGTCTGGGGCCCATGACCCATCTTAGGCATAGGGTGGCTCCGAGTAGAAAACAGAGTTAAGCAATTGAAATTGGGACTGACATTTAAAATTGTAAATGCATCTTTGCCCTCTATGCCTTAGTCTAGTGACTACCCCCACCCCACCTCCCTATATAACCCCCTTCCAACCTGTACATTATGTTTACCTTTTATGATGATTTGAATTTTGTTTTTCATGTCATGTCTTCCAGGACCTGAATGGAAACAAGACCGCAAGGACTTTTTTCGGTGATCCCTTTGGAAGTGTGTTTGACAGTACCCTGTACTGATTACATTTCTGTTTGACTGTACCCTGTACTGATTATATTTCTGCCAATAAAATCAAGCGTAGCGTTAGTTCATTGCGGCACGGAAGGCAGATGGTTTTTATATATGTGTGTGTGTGTATATATATAGTTCCCCTCATTCATTCTCTATAGTCATTCATTCTGCTTCTTTAAAGATGGAGTGCCGTGATTGTTTTCCACCCTAAAACATGATCATCAGTTCTTATTGTTATATAAGGAGGTATAATTTTTTCTAAAAAGTGTACAGTATTTGTTAAAATGTTGTTTTTATGTGGGCACGCCCACCAGTTCATTAAGTATGCCTGGTTTGCCTGGTGGGTGGTGATGGGTAGTGATCCACCTGAACTGAAGCCGCACCCACAGCTGTAGTTGTATGATAAAGGGGGAGGGGTTAGGGGAGGGGCTGATAGTGTGGTGTCAATATATTACTGTTTATTTCATTGGCCCGTTTGACTGTCAAGGGTTCAGCCTCCAGGAAGAAACCCTAAATACAAAGTTAATACACCATTGCACATACAAATCTAATTAAGTACTGTCACCTCATAGACACATGAAAAACTGGAAAAATACAAAGATTGTGGCACTCCATCTTTAAATCAGCTGCCTCTCCAGGCCACGCCCTCATTCCCACAGTGCAATTCAGGCGGCCTACTTAAGCAGCCTCAGCTCACTACTCTTTCTCCATGCTGAGCTGTCAAGCAGCTTGTGCGGCGTCTGCGTGAAAATCTCCCCCACCTCCCCGGCCTCCTCCCTGTAGTTCTTAGTCCAGGCGTTATGGGATATTATTGTATTGTTTGCGATTGTGTAGATTCATTGTGTTGAATCATGTGTTATTACTGTGTATTGTTGTTCATGGATTATTGTATCTTTCGCTCTGCTCTGGGGGGTCGTTGATATCAGAGCTGTGTCTCGGTGCACAGATAATCGGATATCAAATGTGATATCAGACCTGTGTCTCGGTATACGCAGATTATCTGATATCAGAGCTGTGTGTGTGTCTCAATGAAGTATTCATGTATTCAATCAATCAATCAATCAATCATGTATGTTTTGTAATAATAATCATCATCAAATCTACAGTAGTAGATTACTAGTTACTAGTAACTACTAACTAGTAACTAATGTTTTCAAATACCGGTAAATCTAGTGGAGTAAAAGTACAATATTCTGAAGGGGGTCACTGGAACAACATATTTTCAGATGGTGGTCGGCGGACAGTTACATATAATTTTGGGGTCCTTGACATGAAATATTGAGCAACACTGATATAGAAGCATAGTTTTTAGAAAACTGTCATGATTTAGAAGACTTTTTTTTTATTTCGACGTCAGGCCTAAATGGGTTAAGTAAATGTACTTAGTCACTCTACTTTCCACCACTGTCCTCCACCTTCCCTCCTCCCTCGGGCACCAACCCACACTGATCCCCTCACTGACTCACTGCTGATACTCATGTGCTGCCAGACAGTCTGTTGCCGCACCAACGCATATGATGCAGCAGGTGGGCGAGGCACAGGTGCAGATATAGCCAACAAGTAGAAAAGCCTGCACATCCCATATATGCCCATAAAAGGACCAACAGATAGAGATCTCCATATCAGTTGGATCACTGGTGCAACGTAGCTGTGAGGGCCGCAACGCAGCCCGATCTCTAGATGCGAGGGCGAAATCGCAGGCCGATCTGTAGATGTGAGGACAGAATCGCAGGCCGATGCTGTAGTAGTCTTAACTTTTCATTGTCATTATGAAAGTTTCTTGAATTGTGACAGTAAATTAGGCTACTTGTGTGCATTGTCTTCTCTTGCCTGCCTTGAGTGTAGTCTCCAAAGCTATTTAACCATCAAATGTGGCCAGGCCTATACGGACATAACTAAATGTATTTCCGCTCTGTGTATGAGTCATAATATTGACCATGATACTGACATGATACTGACCATGATACTGACATACTAACCATGACATCGACATACGGACCATGATACTAACCTACTGACCATGATACTGACATACTGACCATGATATTGACATGATACTGATATACTGACCATGATACTGACCTGACCATGATACTGACCTAATACCAACCATGATACTGACATGATACCGGCCTTGATACAGACCATGATACTGACCATGATACTGACATGATACAGACCATGATACTGACCATGCTACTGACCATGATACTGACATACTGACCATGCTACTGACCATGATACTGCCATACTGACCATGATACTGATCGTTGGGGTGCAGCGAACTCTGCAGGAGGCTTAATTATAATAATATTTCATTCAGCTCTAAGAGTTATACTAACGCAACAAAAGCTGATCAAACGATCTGATTGGTCCAAATCTGTACACCCACTCCTGAAGCGTATTATTGGAATGCCGTTGGATGTAAACAAACGGATTTGATGTCGTCCGCTTGTCGCAAAAAACATACACAATGGACGTGTTTGAGGGAGACACTTTAGAAGACACTTTAAAAAAAGTGTCTGGGACTGCTCGTATGCGAGGCTGCAGCTGGGTGCATCTCAAACAGCATGGCGACTTGTTTACAAATGAAACCTCGCAAGATGTCCCTGCGAGAGTTGGGAATGCCGCAGTACTGCTTCAGTATATCTCCAACCAAAATAGTACCTTTATAAATCTATCTTAAAAGACGAAAATAAAACTGCATGAGTTTTCCTGATGTCATAAACTGTCAGAATCTGCTTTTGTTGCGTTCGTTTATGTGCTAAAAGAGTGACTTTGAGAGCTGTTTCCCCGTTACAATGGAAGTCAATGAGACCCTATTTTTGAGTGGTGTAAACCACTCCTACAACTGGCTTTTTTGTGCAGAAAAAATGAGCATGGTTGCTATGTTCACCCTGTTGTAATGACGTAATGAAATCACACCCGGGTGAACAGGGTGAACATAGCAACCATGCTCATTTTTTCTGCACAAACAAAGCCAGGTAATGAAATCACACCCGGGTGTGATTTCATTACGTCAGACATGATTTCATTACGTCAGACAGACCTTACACCACTCAGTTCACACGGGTGTGATTTTTTATTTCTTAAATTGCTAATAAACAACGCAACGGAGCGAAATAATTCATGGAATGGACTAGTTTGCCCATAATAAGGTAAGAAAACAACCCAAACCTCTAAAAAAGTGGTCTCACCCTTTAACAACAGAAAAGAGCCCCCTGGGGACAAAAATATAATTTTAATGTTGGTGTACTACTGTGGCGAGCCAACAACACAGCTCTGAGCTAGTCTACTGTGCTGAGCCAAAAACACAGCTCTGAGCTAGTCTACTGTGGTGAGCCGACAACACAGCTCTGAGCTAGTCTAGTGTGGTGAGCCAACAACACAGCTCTGAGCTAGTCTACTGTGGCGAGCCAAAAACAAAGATCTGAGCTAGTCTACTGTGGCGAGCCAACAACACAGCTCTGAGCTAGTCTAGTGTGGTGAGCCAACAACACAGCTCTGAGAGCTAGTCTACTGTGGTGAGTCAACAACACAGCTCTGAGCTAGTCTACTGTGGTGAGCCAACAACACAGCTCTGAGCTAGTCTACTGTGGTGAGCCAACAACACAGCTCTGAGCTAGTCTACTGTGGTGAGCCAACAACACAGCTCTGAGCTAGTCTACTGTGGCGAGCCAACAACAAAGCTCTGAGCTAGTCTACAGTGGTGAGCCAACAACACAGCTCTGAGAGCTAGTCTACTGTGGCGAGCCAACAACACAGCTCTGAACTAGTCTAGTGTGGTGAGCCAACAACACAGCTCTGAGCTAGTCTACTGTGGTGAGCCAACAACACAGCTCTGAGCTAGTCTACTGTGGCGAGCCAACAACACAGCTCTGAGCTAGTCTACTGTGGCGAGCCAAAAACACAGCTCTGAGCTAGTCTACTGTGGCGAGCCAACAACACAGCTCTGAGCTAGTCTACAGTGGTGAGCCGACAACACAGCTCTGATCTAGTCTACTGTGGTGAGCCAACAACACAGCTCTGAGCTAGTCTACAGTGGTGAGCCAACAACACAGCTCTGAGCTAGTCTACTGTGGTGAGCCAACAACACAGCTCTGAGCTAGTCTACTGTGGTGAGCCAACAACACAGCTCTGAGCTAGTCTACTGTGGTGAGCCAACACCACAGCTCTGAGCTAGTCTACTGTGGTGAGCCAACAACACAACAACACAGCTCTGAGCTAGTCTACTGTGGTGAGCCAACAACACAGCTCTGAGCTAGTCTACTGTGGCGAGCCAACAACACAGCTCTGAGCTAGTCTACTGTGGCGAGCCAACAACACAGCTCTGAGCTAGTCTAGTGTGGTGAGCCAACAACACAGCTCTGAGCTAGTCTACTGTGGTGAGCCAACAACAAAGCTCTGAGCTAGTCTACTGTGGTGAGCCAACAACAAAGCTCTGAGCTAGTCTACTGTGGTGAGCCAACAACAAAGCTCTGAGCTAGTCTAGTGTGGTGAGCCAACAACACAGCTCTGAGCTAGTCTACTGTGGCGAGCCAACAACACAGCTCTGAGCTAGTCTACTGTGGTGAGCCAACAACAAAGCTCTGAGCTAGTCTAGTGTGGTGAGCCAACAACAAAGCTCTGAGCTAGTCTACAGTGGTGAGCCAACAACACAGCTCTGATCTAGTCTACTGTGGTGAGCCAACAACACAGCTCTGAGCTAGTCTACAGTGGTGAGCCAACAACACAGCTCTGAGCTAGTCTACTGTGGTGAGCCAACAACACAGCTCTGAGCTAGTCTACTGTGGTGAGCCAACAACAAAGCTCTGAGCTAGTCTAGTGTGGCGAGCCAACAACACAGCTCTGAGCTAGTCTACTGTGGTGAGCCAACAACACAACAACACAGCTCTGAGCTAGTCTACTGTGGTGAGCCAACAACACAGCTCTGAGCTAGTCTACTGTGGCGAGCCAACAACACAGCTCTGAGCTAGTCTACTGTGGCGAGCCAACAACACAGCTCTGAGCTAGTCTAGTGTGGTGAGCCAACAACACAGCTCTGAGCTAGTCTACTGTGGTGAGCCAACAACAAAGCTCTGAGCTAGTCTACTGTGGTGAGCCAACAACAAAGCTCTGAGCTAGTCTACTGTGGTGAGCCAACAACAAAGCTCTGAGCTAGTCTAGTGTGGTGAGCCAACAACACAGCTCTGAGCTAGTCTACTGTGGCGAGCCAACAACACAGCTCTGAGCTAGTCTGCTGTGGTGAGCCAACAACAAAGCTCTGAGCTAGTCTAGTGTGGTGAGCCAACAACAAAGCTCTGAGCTAGTCTTGAATAAAGATATGTGATGTCTTTCCCTGCCAACTAATGCACTGACCTGGAAAAAGCCATTTGGCAGTCCTCTGGCGGTTTCTCTGTCGCTCTCTTGGTCTCTCTCTCTCTCTCTCTCTCTCTCTCTCTCTCTCTCTCTGTCCCTCTCTCTCTCGCCGTCTCTCTCTCTCCCCCCCACCCTCTCTCTCTAAACTCAATGTGCAAACATTGACTACAACATTGACAGAACAAGAGGCAAACATTTATTTTTATATTGGGACAATGCATCGGAAACCTTCCTTAAGTCAATATTCCATTGTTTTTAAAAAGTGGGCATATCAGGCCATTAGCAGTCCCCTGCCCCAGAGGTTTTGAAAATGTCCTCAGCACAAAAGATTGTGATTCTGTACAGTACACCAGTTGATGCCTCAGACGTATATGCCAGATCTTTTGGCCGAATACAATATCAAACAATGAACTGTACAAACAAACAGGGAGCCAGAACATCACCAAGGACATTACACACAGACACCTGAGATGGCTAGGACATACATGGAGCAGGACTGCATTACAAAGGTGGCCTTAAGATGGACACCACCAGGCAAAAGAAAACCTGGGAGGCCCAAAACCACCTGGCGCAGAACTATGAAACATTTTAACAAATACTGTACACTTTTTTGAAAAAATTATACCTCCTTATATAACAATAAGAACTGATGATCATGTTTTAGGGTGGAAAAAAATCACGGCACTCCATCTTTAACTTCTAACTCTGGATTTTACCCGTCAGTGAGTGAGAGGAGACCTAGGGGTTGGTGACAATAACTGATTGAGCCACCAGGGTGTACCACATATTAGTTGGGTTTTGTTACACTCTTGTGCACATATAACTGAACAATCAAATGACAATGCAACAAATGCATGCAAACCCATTCCATTTTCACCATCTCAGAGATCAATTAAACACTCACGACTTTACAGTGTGACACCACAAAAGGAGGAGTGGTGCTCAGCTTATCCTGTGATCTACTAGCGTAGCGTCCCACTGCTAATGGCCATTATGTAAAGCATAATCCTCATGTCAGCAGACTCAGCAGCACCATTCACTGAAAGTTATTTCCAGGAAATCTCTCTATGCATGTAACATCAACAATAACCTATGAATTATCATTTGGATTGGATACACATGGTGAAGTTGCTACTACGGCCCACCACACAATTGGCCAATTTTAAAATGTTTTATTTTAAATTGAAATGTTTTATATTTTGACCAATGAATTTTCAAAACCTTTCCAGAATATTTAACCCTGGGGACCCTGTATAATTATGTTAAACTATTTTTCAGGAGGTTGGTAGTTTGAACCTCTCTCCTTGACAACGCTGAGGAAATCCCACCTGGCCGAAACGTGTCCGTTGTCTCGTCAGAGGTAATAAAACATGTGAAAAGGACATATGCTTTGTGCTGGCACTTCCTTTTTTCAATACCCTCTCTCTCTCTCTCTCTCTCTCTCTCTCTCTCTCTCTCTCTCTCTCTCTCTCTCTCTCTCTCTCTCTCTCTCTCTCTCTCTCTCTCTCTCGTACTACACATCAAGATCCAGAGTGTTAATTTAATGCAGTGTAACAATCGACCTATTTCTTTCCGGAGCACCAGAAATAACAATACGATTGATATAAAAATAGAATTGTTATTTGTGTTTAAGATTGTGGCGTTTCATCTCTTTGTGTGAAAATCACTTTGTTCACTGAGAATCACTACTGTCCATGGAGAGCTGAGACTGTCTCTACCGTGACAGGAACTCCTCACCAGAGGTTGCGTAACATATCTTAGGGGTGATACAGAGCAATTATTTTTCTTTGTATCCACATAGTCATGATGACACACACGCATGTGTATGCAGGCAGGCAGGCAGGCAGGCAGGCAGGCAGGCAGGCAGGCAGGCAGGCACGCACGCACGCACGCACGCACGCACGCACGCACGCACACATGCGCACACACACACACACACACACACACACACACACACACACACACACACACAC
This sequence comes from Electrona antarctica, assembly GCF_951216825.1. Lineage (NCBI taxonomy): Eukaryota > Metazoa > Chordata > Actinopteri > Myctophiformes > Myctophidae > Electrona > Electrona antarctica. The sequence continues at coordinate 30,727,588 of NC_136808.1, forward strand.
ACACACACACACACACACACACACACACATGGACTGACGCTCACAGAGACAGGGTAATTCATCCGAGACAATCAATGACAGCATTGGCACCTTGACTAAGACCTCTGTCAGGTGAACAACAAACCCACATACAGTGTCTGTATGCACAGAACCACACATACACACACACACACACACACACACACATACACACACACACACACGAGTCACGAGTCACGAGCTAACGGAGACGGGCACAGAACAACAGCTCTCCGTCTCCCTTTCTTTTTTCCGACTTACAATACCAGATATTGTTCAAGCAGACAAACACATGCACGCACGCACGCACGCATGCACGTGTGCACACTGCACTACACACACACACACACACACACACACACACACACACACACACACACACACACACACACACAGTGGAATATGTGTGGTGATATACTGTACAGCAACGGTGTCACACTATATTTTTCATATATTCCTACTCTGGCAGAAACATTGTGGACAAACGAACAACACAGATCGGTCCCGTCACTCTCATTTCCCTCCATCAACAGCCTCAGCTATAGGGAGGGTGTTGGTGTCAACGAATGTGCCAGGGGTCAGAGGGGAGACAGACAGGGGGGTAGAAGCATATACGAGGGCTCACCTGAGTGCGTGGCACAATGGAGATGAGGTTAAGGGTCGTGGGTCTCTTGGGTCGGTAGGTATCCATGGTGGCGGGTGCCGTAGGGTCTTTGGTCCCCGGCGCTGGTACGACTGCCGACGCCTTGCAGGACTCCTTGTCGTCGTGGTAACTGTCGTCTCCGTCGATGAGGTCCAAATGCAGCATCTCAGCCTGGAACTGTCCGACTGCGCCTAGCTCCGCCCTCCCAGATAGGCTATTGGTCCCTCTCCTCACCTGGCCCTGCGGCAGATTGGAGGATGAGCGAGTCAGTCGTGAGAGGGGCGGGAATGAGCGAGTGCCAGAGAGAAAGACAGAGAGAGGAGAGAGAGAGAGAGAGAGAGAGAGAGAGAGATACAGACAAATCAGCCCCTATAACGCTATAGCTGCTGACGCTGAGCCGCTTGGAGCATCAATGAGAGAGAGACAGAGACAGAGACAGAGAGAGGGAGAGGGAGAGTGGGTAAAAGGAACAGATTGTGGATGAGAGCTTGGCAGAGAAAGAGAGAGGGGGCAGGAAAATGGCATCATTCTGTGTACTGAATGTGACGGCATTAACCTACATTACAGTCATGGGCGGTCATATCCCAGGCGGAGAATGAATCACACATACCTTTACTCTTAAACACCAATGATAGAGTCACTGGTGCTCAAGCTATATCGTTTAACCAAGCTCAAGTCATCAAAATCAGGGGTAGGCAACCACGGGCGCCAACATTGGCACAGGGGAGCGTGATCACTGGCACACTGGCATATGTGAGTTTTTTTTCATTAAATTAACATTAAATATTTAAAAAAGGTTTAGTAAATTAAATTATGTCCCCTCACATATATAAATTACAGTACATCCTGCACATAATTTTACATTCATTCAAACTGCCTGGGGAGGGAGTCTTGGAGATAGGTTGAGTCTAATGATCATTTCATCCTGATATATTTCATATTACAACTAAATGGTATGTCCAAAAGCAGAATTGGCTGTCAAAATTAACACTAAGACTAAGACTTCAAGACTAAGGTTTTTGATATTTAGTTGACTAAGACTAGACTAAGACTAAACTATTTCAGATGACAAAATAGGACTAAAAATGGTATGCTACTCAAAAGAGTAAGACTAAAGTAGAATTAGCTGTCAAACTTAACTGCATGTTGGCTCTCTGGAAACACTGCTACACCAGTGGGTCTCTAAGTGTCCTTGAGTGGGTTCCAAATGGCCCCCTACGGGTCCAATTTTGGTTCCATTTGTACACTGTCAGAGTTATGGGGGTCCTTGAAATTAAGAAGTTTGAGAACCACTGTAGGCCTACACAAACAATCTGATGTTGTCGGGGTTTGTCATACACATTGTCACATACCTGAAATCCCCACCACCACACACACACACACGCACGCACGCACGCACGCACGCACACACACACACACGTGACAAATAATAACTAACAATAGTAAATCAAACTTAAATTGTGTTTCAAAGTGCTTTTCATTCTTCCTCTCTCACTCTCGGTCTCACACACACATCATGTTTCCTGGTACTAGTGGAGCAGATTACTGAAACGATCGTTCACTTGATGGTACAAGCACCAAATTTGGCACACAAGTGCTTCAGAACCTACTCTCTCAGAAAAGTACGTTGTCCACTTGAAAAAACTAAATGGCCACCATTTTTCAAAATGGTTTTAAACAGTGTTTGAACTATAGTTTGATTGAATAATCCTATTGTGATGGCCTATACATGGAAATGTATGTTTCTGAGTATGAGAAATCCAATTCTGCATTTAGCAAATCAAAATTATTGAATATTATGATGATACAATGGGAATTAAACAAAAAGCTGGGGCAGATTAAGTCAATATTCCATAAGAATCTTTCACTTGGTGGTACAAGCACCACATTTGGCACACATGATGTCCAGGATGTACTTTCTATGAAAAGCACGTTATCCAGCTGAAAATCCAAGATGGCTGCCAGTTTTCAAGATGGCCGCCTCGTCAAATGCAAAAAAACAAAACAACAAAAAGGTTTTCGAAGTAAAATTGTGTTAATGATCCAAACATCAACATGAATGTATTCTGATTGTAAGAACTCAATGGTGTTGGAATTTAATTCCAATATGGCCGCCAGTTTGCAAGATGCAGCTATTACGTGACTCAAAATTAGCGTTTTCGGAAGCTGTCTGATCATAGATATTGTTGAAGGGCAACATCATTCATTGATCATGCATTGAAATGCTGTGGTCAAGCTCTATTGGTTTGTATTTTTTTTATTATATAGGAGTGATGTCAAAGTACAACCAGGAACACACTGGTGACATCACTGCTGTTAGACTCAGCATGGGGTTCAGTGCTGTAGTTGTGGTTTACTAACTGTTGTAGTGTACTCACTGTAGTTTGTTGTATTCTTTAGTGTCCTAATGCTAATTAGCCCCTGTATATATCTCCACTAGAAGTTTAGTTAGTTGTAGTATTGTAGTTAGATAGCCGCACCTGAATTGACAAGATGTGCCACCGTGGGAGAGCTGAGACAAGGGTAACGGAACTTCAGTTACCTGGATGGTGTACAGATCGCACAGGACTTAAATGGAACTGGATGAACGGTCGTGCTAGGTGTAGGGCACCAGATGCTTGAACCAAGATCAAGGTTCAAGGTTGGACTTTATTGTTACATCTTGTGTACAGGACAGGTACATACGAGTAAAACTTATTTTAGTTTGGCTTCCTTACAGACAATGCAGCGGCATAGATGGCAAACAACAAAAAACACAGCAAGCACAGCAAACAAAGGGATAGAATAAAGAGTGCTAGAAAAATAGTAACATATATATGTGCATGTTTTCCCTGTAGTAGCAAAGTTAGGTAAACTTTCGCCCCGGTTCTTATCAGTTCGTTCATGTATCTGATTGTTTGGGGAAAGAAGCTTATTTGCAGTCTATTTCCAGTGGCTTTGAGACTGAAAACGTTTTCCATGTGGCAGCATCCGCAAGCATCTCTGCGGTTGGGATGGCTTGGGTCCCTCATAAGTCCACGAGCTTTGCTGACACAACGATCGTCATACAGGGCTTCGATGGGGGGAGATCACATCCACTGCACTCTTCGAAGTTTTGCATGTCCGTCACCAGGATCATTCTGAATTTCAGCTGCTCTCTTAGTGGAAAACTGGAGTTTCCGTTGCTAAACATTTGGCCGACAATTTTGGTACTTTTTGGTACTAACTAACTTTGTACTGTTTTGCTTCAATGTATCTTCACTGCCACCTCCATCATCCAATCTGGATGAGTCTAACATGATGGGCACGACCGTTATCACTGTATCGGATAGGCGAAATCAACCGTTATCAGCACCTTGGAATACGGCCAATATGGCCATACTGGCATACTCACCCTTGGCTGAACGTTTCATTTCCAACTCTATTGTCAGCGCATGGAAACTAGGGGCTACTATACTATCCTCTGCCTATCGGGACGTAACTCAGGCGGTGCCGGGTCTGGTGGCCGTCGCAACGCTCGGCACGTTGTCTCACGTGGCTCAAGGCCACCAGACACAGCGCACCTCCGTCATTGACATCAGTGACACAAAAATACCATTATCACCCGTCACAATAGGTGATAATGACATACTGAAACAGTGAGTATGCCAGTATGGCCATATTGGCCGTATAAAGGTGCTGATAACGGAGGATTTCGCCTATCCAATACAGAGATAACGGTCGAATGGGGTGGAAATACGGGGAGACTTCAACTCCTCTTTCGTATCTGTTTGACACACTTCCTCCAATCAGTTTTAGTAGCGGAACATCTTGTGTTATACGGTTAAAGGCTGAGGGCTATATCCTTGTACCACCCAACCGTACAAAACATCAAAGCACATTGAAATATGGGATGCATCTAGGTTCAAGCATCTGGTGCCCTACACCTAGCCCGACCATTCATCCAGTGCAAGTCCTCTGCGATCTGTACACCATCCAGGTAACTGAATCCCTGTTACCCTTGTCTCAGCTCTCCCATGCTGACACATCCTGTCAATTCAGGTGCGGCTATCAACTACAATCCTACAACTAACTAAACTTCTAGTTGAGATATACACAGGGGCTTATTAGATAGCATTTAGGACACTAAAGTATACTACAAACTACAGTGAGTAGCTACACCACTACAACAGTTAGTAAACCACAACTACAGCTAGTACGCTACAAGCATACACTGAACCCCATGCTGAGTCTCACAGCAGTGATGTCACCAGTGTGTCCTGGTTGTGCTTTGATATAACTCTTATATACAAAATTACAAACCAATAGAGCTTGATCACAGCATTTCAATGAATGATGTTGCCCTTCAACAATATCGGTGATCAGACAGCTTCCAAAAACGCTAATTTTGAGTTGCGTAATAGCCGCCATCTTGAAAACTGGCGGCCATATTGGAATTAAATAATTGACACCATTGAGTTCTTCCAGTCAGAATACATTCATTTTGATGTTTGGATCAATGTGTGGATCACACATTTCTGTTCATTAAAGTTATACGTATTTATTTGACGAGGTGGCCATCTTGAAAACTGGTGGCCATCTTGGATTTTCAGCTGGATAACGTACTTTTCTTAGAAAGTACATCCTGGACATCATTTGTGCCAAATGTGGTGCTTGTACCACCAAGTGAAGGATTATTATGGAATATGGACTTAATATGCCCCATTATATCGTTGAATTCCCATTGTATCATCATAATATTAAATAGTTTTGATGTTCTAAATGCAGAATTGGATTTATCATACTCAGAAACATATATTTCGATGTATAGGCCATCAAAATAGGATTGTATAGCTCAATATAGCTCAAACACGGTTTAAAACGACCTCGAATGGCGGCCATCTTGAAAAATGGTGTCCATTTTGTTTTTTTCAAGTGGACAACGTACTTTTCTGAGAGAGTAGGTTCCGAAGCACTTGTGTGCCAATTTTGGTGCTTGTACCATCAAGTGAACGATTCTTATGATATATTGACTTAATCTGCTCCACTATACTGCTACAAATAGCGATCACCCTAATCCAACAATCAGTGGAAACTACATCATCATGAAACCTGTATAATCCTGAAATCAATCATGCAAGCATGGCTGAAATAGACTGTATGAGCCTAGTGCAGCTCGTAGTGTGCACAGCACACAGCACCAACATTATGGGTTGAGTAATCAACGTTCAAAGTAGACATGTCTGCTGCCTGAAATGAAACACTAATCAAGAAAACACATACTCACATTAAGAGCCAATACTTTGGCATAGGACAAAATGTCAATCAACAGTTCTCTTGTAGGCTATGCAGATTCTGCTAACAGTACAATTCTGCTAACAGCAGACTCTGTCAACACCACTGTCCTGAACATGTAGTGCTGTTGTTGTTGTTGTTGTTGTTACTAGGAATAAACACAAAAGCACATGGGAGGAAGTTGATAGATAATTTTGAGTTAGTTTGGTGGATGGAATTGTCTAAATGTCCCTTTGGCCCAGACCGTGTTCCTTATAGGTCATATGTTGTCATCTTGCCCTTTTATCATCAGTACTCCTAGCCTACTGCCTGTTTACTCCGGGTTGTTCATCTTATCCTTTATATTATTTTATCATATTTATATTATGGATTTCCTGACGCCACATTCAGATTTAATATCTTATTCAGTCTCCATACTGTCTGTCTGTCCCCAGTTAACTTGCATACTGAGAGGTCTATTTTGATAGGAGAACTGCATGTAGTTGACCTTGGTGTCTAGTGAGAAAGTAGATAGTAGTATTTCTCTCTGTCGAAAGTTTACAGCTAACAGGGAAAGAATGTTATCTTCAGGTTGCCATAGCAACGCCAGCCTCTGAGCTTTCCCGGTTTAGGGCCCTCAATGACGGAACCAAGGAAGCTGACATGATACCAGTCTCATCATCCAGGTGCTGGTCCAATGAGCGCTTGACAACCAGTACCAGTGTGGCCTAGTGCGGAAATTAACTGTCTATTCAGCCAATGAATGTGTATCAACAACTGACGTAATCTACAGTATTAATGCCTGGCACATGTCCGTGTCCGGCAGAGAGAGAACCCTGTGCAGTTTGTCGCACAGGGTGAGAGTTTTTGTAATTTGGCTGTATGTGGGTGTCTGTTCTGTCTCTCTGATCTGAAAATGAATCGACATTAATCATATTCTGCTCGGACTGGACAATCCTTCTTCCTGGTGGTCTCATCTTTTTATTGTGTACTTAAGGTATTTTTCTAAAAGAGTATTTCCTGCTCAGATTAACATTTGGATGTTGATCTTTCTGCTTAAAGTAATCCTGTTAAAGCTAATTGTGAACTTGGTCATCTAAAAGATTTGGTAACCATTTTTGACCATTGTCAGAGGCTCTCTGCCTAGTGTTGTGGTGCTGAGTATTTATCAGTACTTTTGGATTACTTTCTTAAAAGTATTTTTATAGTTTTAGCTCTGTGCAGCTCAGTAATTCAGTTATACAGTCCTTTATATCTTTGGTGAATCATTAATTGTCCCTTCTGCATTTTATATGCAACTAAGTGGCCTTCCCTTATCTGTTATCTACATTATTTATGTATCAGAAGTGGACTAAGAAAGGGGAGGAGCCAAACCGAGTTCCTGTTTCTACACAAAAAAGGAGGTGGGGCACCCCTCGTAATTTCTACACTCTGATATGGAATTGATATATGAATTGGTGGGATGATGATGTGTGGATGTACAGTATAAGCTAAACCTAAGCTTCTAACAGGAAGTGAAGGTACTGTACAGCAGCACTTCAGAAGGCTTAATTGTGTTTAAATCCAGGTGGTGGGAGGGGGAGAACATCTGGCTGTATCCAGAATAAGAACAGTATTCCCTCTAGTCTAGTCAGTGACAGAAGGAAGACGATGTGCTTTATTTATGATGTTAGGTTGTACAGAGCTTCCGTCTAAACAAACAAACAGACATTTCTTTAATCAATGATCCTACTTTTCAATCATATAGTCGCCTCAAAGCAAAAATAAATCCAAAAAGCAATGCTAATTTGGATAATGACAGAATAGAAGTATAAGGTATGTGTTGTTTGTGTGACTGTGCATGTGCACTTGTCATAAATCAGTGGCTCAGTACAAATGCCTTATAAATAGTATTATTTCTGCTCAGCTACAGTATAAAGAAAAATCAACCAGATCAGACTCTCTCTCTCTCTCTGACACGGTTTTCTTAGACACGCTCTAAGAACAGGTTTATGTGTGAGCACAGCATAGACAAGTATAATCGGAGTATGCTACACTGAGTGAGAATGAATGGGAACAGGGAGGTGATCAAATGCCTAATCTGGAGACTAGGAGAAGATTTGTATGCTGGACAGGACACAGCAATCACATTCCACTAACAGCTAGGAATGGCTCTCCTCTAGTCTGCTCTCCTCACTTTCTCTATAGGGACAGAGCTCTCTAGAATATAGATTAGACTACTGACTACAAGACAGAATTGGAACGGGAAAAGACTCCCAGGGTGATGCAGGGATATGCTAGGACCTGGACTATCAAGGCTATACTGATGGTTGTCCCAGGACCAGGTTTGGTATTCTGTAGCAAGGACATTGGGAGAGTCAAACAATTGACGATTTTAATGTAATTCTGCATTTGACCCTAACCTTACGAAAGATATGTTGCAGTGCAGAAAGAATTAATGAGAAAAATGTGCTGTGAGAGGAATGGAGGAGTAGCCTCAATAAATATACTGTTTTCAATATGGCTTGTCGCCCACACATCCATCCATCCTTCTCCCTCTCCCTCCATCCCTCCCTCCTTCCTATAAATAGCCATAAACTCTGTCACTGTGTGGCTCTCTTTCTCTGTCTCTCTCCAGTCAGAGGATACTTTCACCAGGTCATCACCTTCTCTCTCATTCACTCTCACAAAATCTCACTCCATGCAAACTACATCATTGAATGTAGGTGTGATTTATGACATTGAATATATGGATCCATGAAGTAATTGTCTGAATGGCTGGTAAAAAAAAGAAGAAGAAAAAAATGCTTGTACTGGATGGAATGCATACTCCATGATTATGGAGTGTGTGTGTGTGTGTGTGTGTGTGTGTGTGTGTGTGTGTGTGTGTGTGTGTGTGTGTGTGTGTGTGTGTGTGTGTGTGTGTGTGTGTGTGTGTGTGTGTGTGTGTGTGGCTTAAAAAAAAAAAAAAAAACATCCTGTCTAGTAGTGTCAAGTAATAGTATGTCATCAATGTGCTATATATTCTTTTTTTTCTTTTCCCTCTGTGTGTTAAGCATGTGCAGCAGTTATATCTGGTTGGACCATATAATGTAACCTAATTCTGATCAGTGTTTGGGTCTATTGTATTGCGCCTTTTGTGCAGATCCAAATAAAATAATTCAAATGTGTGTGTGTGTGTGTGTGTGTGCGCACACGCAATCGCATGTTTTAGTGTGCATGTGTGTGTGAGTGCGCTTTTTTCTCTCTTCGCCTGGTGTGAATGCATCACTGCCAACCCACAGACCCGTAACTGAACAGTGAGGATGTGACTGTGAACTGCTTGTTTCATGACCTTAATTACGTTTGGCTCCTTTAAGAGCCCTGGCCTCTGTTGCTAGGAGACATGAGAGTCTTAGCGACAGAGGAGACACTGCCTGACGATCTCTGATGCTCGGTAACCTCGACCAATCAGAACGACCACCGGGGGAGGAACATAACAACCAATAACAACCAACAGGTCTCAGACACAAATACAGACTCTGAGTCTGCTTATAGGTTACAGTTTTCTTGTCATGCAGGGAGAAAAGAACATTAACAACACCTATTACTACACTGAAGATTTATCTTATCTTATTTAAACTGATCACAATTTGCCGTTTTTTTGTGATTATTGTAATCTATGATGGCATTGAGTTTGTGCTATTGTGGCCTCGTCCTCAACCTCAGTCCACTGCTCTGTACACTTGGTATGCTTTGTTTTACGTTTTCTGTAGGGCAGCTTAAAAAAAAGTGCATTGGGAATTGAATGTTAACTCTTTTTTCCCAAGTCCGTATAGATACGTACCCCAACGTATACTCCGTCTATATAATGGTTGATGCCTACGGAAGCCTTTAACATTGGTCCAGTTCCTATAGCAACGTCCCACCGTTCCAACTATAGGATTGCAAATATATTCACCGTGCAAACCAGTGGAAAGGAGGATTTTCAACCCTCCATAAATCGGACACCAGAATCTCTGTCCTTGGTGGATTTTCTGCCATCCACATTTCGGATTTAATTTGTGTGGGCAAACACCGTCTTTTAAAGTGAACGTGTATGCTGGCCCCTGGAACTGGGGTTTATGCAACAGCTAGCGGTAGAGATAGAGTTAAAGGTCACTCTCCACCAAACATACTACCCCAGAGTACTTCCAACTTCTTCATACTGTACGTAAATTTGAGGCCATTCGGTCAGAGGGTGAGACACACATACACAAGTTTTGTCCATGAATGTTGGAATGTTGATATCACTATTGTTACCGATCATAGAGATGCGTGAACACTGAACAGTATCCATAAGGGTGGTTTTGTGTGTGTGTGCACAGATACATGCTCTAACTAACGCTGCATGTATTTTCAGCTGTGATGCATGGAGTAGGTGAGAAAAACACAGTTGCCATGGAAATAGGTTTCCTCTTCCCCCCTGATGTTTTGCTGGAGTCATGTGCTTTCTCTCTCTCTCTCTCTCTCTCTCTCTCTCTCTCTTCTCTCTCTCTCTCTCTCTCTCTCTCTCTCCCCCCTCTCTCTCTCCCCCCCCCCCTCCCCCCCCCCCCCCCCCCCCCCCCCCCCCCCCCCCACCCCCCCCCCCCCCCCCCCCCCCCCCCCTCTCTCTCTGCTGATACCACATTAACACAATAGAGGTCTGTACCAGTGAAACAACACAAGCCAGAAGTCTGGCCTTTCAATCGCTGTGTGTGTGTGTGTGTGTGTGTGTGTGTGTGTGTGTGTGTGTGTGTGTGTGTGTGTGTGTGTGTGTGTGTGTGTGTGTGCAGGCGCGTACACACACACACAACACACACAAAAATCAGCCTCCTGGTGGCGCTATAACAGGCCCATGTGAAAATATTGGGGCAGAGGTTCAGCTGTGGCATCCATCCAGGGAGATTTAGCTGATCACAGACGGACACACAGACGGACACACAGACGGACACGGACACTCGGACAGGGTGAAAAACAGTCTCTCCCCATACGCCTTCGGTCTGGTGGAGACAATAACTGCTCTGAAATCCATTGTCTGGTATGAAAAGACACACACACACACACACACACACACACACACACACACACACACACACACACACACACACACACACACACACACACACACACACACACACACACACACACACACACACACACACACACACACACACACACACACACACACACACACACACACACACACACACACACACACACACACACACACACACACACACACACACACACACACACACACACACACACACACACACACACACACACACACACACACACACACACACACACACACGCCCCTGCCCCCTGCTGGGCTGTCTGGCGTGTGTCATGCTCTTTCCCTGTGCTGTCCATTATTGATGAGATAGGAGGATGCGTCCCACAATTCCCCAGGCTCAATGATGAGGTCACCACTCTCTACACTGCACGGGTGTGGCACTCTGTGTGTGTGTGTGCGTGTGAGTGAGATTGTGTATGTGTGTGCGTGCGTGTGTACATGCTTCCTCTGATCCATATACTGTCTCTTAAATAAAAAAAGGTAATAGTTTATCCATAATTCATTATGGTGTCATTTTACCAATGAACAGGATGCAATATAACCACAGGTAGGGTAAGTTATGTGTTTTGGTTTACAAAAAGTAAGTAGTATTCTGCTAGAACTAAAAAAAAAACATTGCATGGATGCACCTGGGACGTATCCTCAGTGATGTATCCAATGGTCATCGGGGTTTCGGGTCTGTCGAACATCATACCATTCACTCAGGCGACCCAGCCGGGGTTGATCAAGTCCCGGTAGCTACCCTACCGGGACAGTAGCTACCCTCGATCAGTCCCATTAGGGCAAGACCAGGGCCACACAATCCGTTGGAACTATCTACTCTGCCGGGACTGGGAGGTACGTTTCTGGCGCTAGAATTCATTGCAATAGAGCGTTTGTTTGTCAGTAACAGGCATTGCCAGCAGTCATTATCACCTCAAAAGCCACACAAACCTTCACCTCAATAGCCACATTATCACGTGAAAAAGGCTATTGAAATCCACATGCAGCCTCTCCACCTTAAGGTTCAAGGTTGTACTTTATTGTTACATCGTGTATACAGGTACATAAGAGTAAAACTTATTTTTGATTGGCTATTGAAATCCTCTGCTACAACTGGTGCAGAAACATGATTCCATCAAATGAGGTACAATGAGGTATACTTTGCCTGTAATTAGCTTAAAGAATTAGTGGGCAGGGCCTATTTCTTCCAAACGCCATATGTTGAGGGGCCTCTGTACAGCGCACCTCCAAAAGCACGTTCTCTTATGGCCATAGTAGGCACCACAAATGTGAGTTTGTTGCCCAGTATATCGTACAAATGCTATCTGCCCCCACAGCTTCCTTCATTTTACTCTGGATGTTAGGTTCTTAGTTTACTTATGATCCTAGATGACTATTTCTATGCATTTGCACCTTGTGTTGTTCTTGCTTACTGTAAACCGCTCTGGATTAAGAGTGTCTGCTAAATGCCTAGAAAAGCCCTACATTGTAATTGTAAATTGGCTTACAGTGTGCTCTTTGAATTTGATGGGCATGTAATGTAAGCTGCAGTAAAGCTTAAACCTTAATTCATTCTCCTACTTGTTTTTATACTAATATTATATTTCTTGTTTTTGAGTAACATTCTATGTATGAACAGTGCTATATAAGACAAATGCCAAAATTCATATGAAGTCATTGTGAACTGTGAAGTACTGCAAAATGGTCATTTAAGATGAGCAGGGAGAGGAAAGCCGCTAAGAGCCCAGTTTAACTGTTTGTCCTGCAGAGTCTGCTGTTTCCCTGCTAAATGTAGCCTATACTCATCGACTCACTGCAGTTCACTTTACCTGGCACACATACTGTACTGGTCCAATGGTGGACAAAGTACTCAACCCCAATACTTGAGTCAAAGTACTGTATGGATATGGATACTATTACTCCTGGTCAAATATTACATTGCAACAAAAATACACTAACTTGCCTGCATGCGTAACAACAGCAGGGCTTAGAAGCATACTGTGCATATAGACATTAATTGATGAAGAAGACATCACAAAAGCAGATGACCCCTGCACGACAGGACACACTGAACTGAATTTAAACGCTATTTAGACCATTTTGGATTTAATGTTGATGGCTGATCAACAAGAAACATACACCACAGTGCATGCCTGAACAGCACAGCCAAAATTGTGGAACAACAGCTGTTGAGCGACACCTCCTGTAAATTAAAAGAATAATTGGCACGGCGGCGCCAGTGACATCATCATTAGGCAATTGTTTTAAACAAGATATCTTTAAAAATTCATTGCAATAGAGCGTTTGTTTGTCAGTAACAGGCATTGCCAGCAGTCATTATCACCTCAAAAGCCACACAAGCCTTCACCTCAATAGCCACATTATCATGTGAAAAAGGCTATTGAAATCCACATGCAGCCTCTCCACCTCAAGGTTGTACTTTATTGTTACATTGTGTGTACAGGTACAAAAGAGTAAAACACGTGCATGTTCATAACACAGTGTGCACATACATAATGCAAATACATACAGTACTGTGCGCGCGTGCGCGCACACACACACACACACACACACACACACACACACACACACACACACACACACACACACACACACACACACACACACACACACACACACACACACACACACACACACACACACACACACACACATCCAGCAGAAAGCTGTCATATGCTCTAATCTGAGCTATAATTAGCTCCCTGGATAGTAAGGCAGTATGAGAATGAGAGCAGAGATTGTAAAAGGGATGGGGAAGATGGAGAGGTTAGACTTTCTAACTCTCTGTGACATGATTATTTCTTTCACATATAAAGTCGATTTCTACTCCTCACAGGGTCACAGTTCACATCGCGGAGTAACAGAAAAGTAAATGTCTGCGTCTTGGCTCTTATTAAATGGGGAGGGGTGAGGTTGCCATGGCTACCCGAGTAGAGGTGAGGAGCTGATAATGGCATTGTTGGGACTTGGGAACAGAGCCAGAGAGAACTGACAATAATTCAATTATCTTGTCATACTGTATACTCACTGACCCCCTCCACTGATGTTTCTGCCTCTCTCTCTCTCTCTCTCTCTCTCTCTCTCTCTCTCTCTCTCTCTCTCTCTCTCTCTCTCTGGGGTGTGTTCATTGTGCTGCACAGTGCACACCTCTGTGTTTACTTCCTGTGTGTCTCTCCAGCAACGCTCCAGTTTCCATTTTTAAACCTGCTCGTGTTTTATGCGTCAGAGAGTCCGCTAAACGGGGGGCAAGTGGGCTGGTGGCATATCTTACTCCCTACTTTGATAAGAACATATCTTTAAATCCACTTGCACTGGACTTGAGAGTAAACAGCCTCAACTTCATCTTCACAGTGAATCTATTCTAACTCATCTAAAAGGTTATTTTAGATTTTAGATTTAGATTTGTCTGTACATTTTTCTCTTTTTTTATCTCATTTGATCTTGTTACATGTCCTCTGAGAAGGCATTATACTGTACAAATATATTTTGTTATTTATTTTGTTATGTCATTTATTATTACCCATGATGCAGCAGTAGTAATCACATTTGATTAGTTTTGTATGGAGCAGACATCTCTGAATGTGACCAGGGTTCGGTTTGCTGCCTCTGCTATCGATCTGGTCCTTTTTCTGTGCTAAATTGAACAATTGAATAAAACATGCATGAAACACATTCCGTGCGTAATAGCCTAATATAACAAGCCACGGTCACTGCCGGTATTGTTTAATGCGCAAATAACATGTATTTTAAAACTGCTTTTAATATTTAATATCATATTGTCTATGTCCCTCAAAGTTATTTCTAATGGTTTGAGCCTCAATCACCACTCTGATATAACCAGTCCTTCTAATTTCTTTCTGGACTTTGAAAGCAGTTTTAGCTGCAGTACCACAATGTCCTGCTCATATGCAGATTATTTAATATTTGAGTCATTATAATACTGATGCTAGATAAAACAGGCTTGTTTCCATTCCATGCCAGCTTGGAAAATCAACAATGGTGGACATTGTAAACAAAGTGAAAATGCAAATTTGGAACTGAAGACTGAAGAAGAGGAGGAATTATACAAAGTAGGGTGACATTGATGAGGACAAAATCAGTTGAGCTGTTCCTGAGAGCAATTTCCATTAAAGCACCTATATGCTATGAAAGCCTGATTGTTCAAAATTGGGGGGGGATTTGTGGGGATAGAAAACACATATGGGAGCCCCAAAAACACAAAATGAATTTTATGTTATAGGTCCTTTAATTACTTTTGGAGCATACGCCGAAGTAGCCCTAGAATGTCTCTGTTGTTACATACATGCAAGTAGTATTTCACATATATTAGAGCCATAGAACACTTCCATAGACTTATGGTTGCGGCGGCAGAACGGCGGCATACATGTGGTCGGTGCTCCGTGTGTGCTCGCCCAAAAAATAATTTCAAAGACATGGGAGTCAGATATGGTCCTCAACTTTATCCATGTGAATGTTCTGGCATAATTTAGTCAAATATCTCCACTTTTTCACGAGCTGGCAGCTGGACTTCCTCTGATCATCACAAACGTCATCAGGGAAACACAAACGTTTGGGGCACACAATTGGCAGGTGGTGTGATTAATTACCCAGCACCTATCACAACACACCTGTCAATTGTGTGCCCCAAACATTTGTGTTTCCCATGTCAATTGGTGATGACGTGTGTGCTTCCCAAAGGAAGTTTTGTTAAATTCGGTCCATCGGTCATTCCGGGCCCCTTTGACCGGAGAGAAAGTTGTCCAGGTGCAGCTCGTGAAAAAGTGGAGATATTTGAAAAAACAAACATTTTATGCCAGAACTTTCACATGGATAAAGTTGAGGACCATATCTGACTACCAAGTCTTTGGAATTATTTATTGGGAGAGTACACACGGAGCACCGACCACATTTATGCCGCCATTCTGCTATATTTCAATTATTTTTTTCAGTAATTTCAGGAAGAAATAAAATAAAAATCACACCCGTGTGAAGTGGCGCTAATATATTAAAGTCTTACTCATGTTGATTAGGAGATGTAATGGTGATGTAAAACAAACGGTGCCAACACAAACATTAAACTCCATTAACAATAAAGAGACAATATGACGACATAAATCTTCCCTTCATTGTCAATGGCGTTTACAAAACAAACATTGAAATAAAGACAAACATTAAACCTGTGTATAGGAGGGGCTGGTGCCCCTGAAAAATCTAAGAAAAAATGGAAAACAAACATTTAAGCAGTAGTGAAAATCTGCTATTTTACACTAGTTTCTCTCTTGGGACAGGGGCTAAAAGGTTTGTGAAGCACTGGTGTATAGTATACTACACCTGTAAGGACAAAACATAACAAGGATGAGAGTCTAACCCCTTATTACTGAGAACAGACATAGAAAAATCTATTTGGGGATATGTCCCAGTCCTCTGTACTGTAGAGGACGAGTACCAATAATAGATGTTTCATATTCATAAAATATATTTAAAAAAAGACATGTTCGAAAGCCTGAAAATAGATTCTCCAAATATAGGCCATACTGTATTGTAGATTGACCACATGGCATATTTTTCTCCAGAAAATATTTTTAGTGGCCATTCCTTGTCATTTTAATTTGAAACGTATGACTTACAAACAGAACCGCTTCGCAGTTATTTTCTTAACAATGTTGATTTGCACTGACAATATTTGGTGACAATAGTGCGGGCCAAGTGGGGCTAAACCAACGCCAAATGGTGTCGTGTAACGCTGCTGACTGCTGATTGGTCAGACAATCCCCACTAGCGATGCACAGACAGACACAATCATGGATGGAGACCATGGAATGGTAAATGTATTGCATTTATATAGCATCGCCTTTCTAGTCTTTCCGACCCTTCAAAGTGCTTTACAATCCACACACATTCACACGCCGATAGCGGAGGAAACCATACAAGGCATCAACCTGCTCATCGGGAGCAGTTAGGGGTTCAGTGTCTTGCTCAAGGACACATCGGCCAGGAGGAGCCAGGGAGAAGCTTGTGAACCGTGAATACTGTTACGGCCGCCCATTATCCTATTATAAATTCATGGAATCTCTGTCTGTCACGAGTTAAAAAATCACACCCGTGTGAAATGAGGGGCGCTCTTATCATCCTACACGTCACATCATGACGTAAAATGCTCAGACACTATGACGCAAAATTGTCCATTCATTGTCAATGGGAATTTAATGTTTGAGTAGGACAACGTTTTTGCACACACAATAAAAGCTGCACATAGGAGGTGCTAGCGCCCCTCAAAAAATATTAAATCAATCAAAGACCCATACAATAGGGACTTGAACCATTACAAATCACTAACTCATGTTGATATGGTGATGTAATGGTGATGTAAAACAAACGGTGGAAAAACAAACATATAATTCTCTTTATTGTTAATGGCATTTAATGTTTGTGTTAGGGACTAGATGATGTAAATTTCCCTTCATTGTCAATGTCGTTTTTAAAACAAACTAACATTAAACCTGTATATATACATAGGAGGCCCTCTCAACAAACGTAACCTAGCTGTTTTAAATGAAAAATGAATCAGTGCACAGAGGGCTGTTTTCAACTTTTCATGGGGCCACTTTTCATGGGGCCACTGCTTTATGACGATAACCTCTGGGGGAGGTTGAAAAGCAAAGCAAACTGAGAAAAGTAGAGCAGAGGCTTGGCGAGTTGGGACCATGTATATGGATATGGGCACTTCAACTGTTGAGGTAACCTTGAGCAAGTCACTCCATTCACTAACCATGATAGGACACTGTGGCCAGGCAACTTTTTATGGATACAGATTTAAAAATACCCTCCCTAGTCTGGCTGAACAAGTACAACTGAGGTCCCATACTTGACCATATCACAAATAAAAATCACACTTGTGTGAAGTGAGGGGTGCCTTTGGACACACATCACAGGGGGCACGCACAAAAGCAAACATAAAAAGTCCATAGACAAAGCCACACACACCTGGACCAAAAAGGTTTGACCAACTTGCCATCCTTACAGTATGTTTTAACAGCGCCGACAGCCAGACAAATTTTCCGGAAGTGCATTATTTGTCAATAGGACCCGGCAACTACTGGCGTTAGCAGGCGAACAGGCGATGGTCGAAAAGTGGGCGGAGAAAAGACGGCTCCGAAAAGATGAAAATAATTCATCTTTTGGGCGACGTCACCCGGCGATAGTGGGCGATTAGCCAATGAAATTGAAGTGTCGCTCGCCGTTGTTCTCCCGCTGTTAAAACGATAGATCGCCTCAATACTGCGGCTAAAACGTAAGTATATTTCGTCTATGTATTTATTTGTGTATTTCGTTTGCTCCAGTGACACTTCACCCTACCTTGATATCCAGGCCGTTACAGTTGAGGCTCATCCCGCACTCGTCTGTGATCTCTGTGATCTCCGACAGGTCATCATCCTCAAACTCATCCAGGCTGATGTCATGGGTCAACCTGCTCGCATGGGGGAGGACAAGAAGAAGAAGGAGAAAGAGGGAGGAAGACAGAGAAAGGAGAAGAGACATGGTCAGGCATGTATATGTGTGTGTGTGTGTGTGTGTGTGTGTGTGCGTGCGTGCGTGCGTGCGTGTGTGCGTGCGTGCGTGCGTGCGTGCGTGCGTGCGTGCGTGCGTGCGTGCGTGCGTGCGTGCGTGCGTGTAAGTGAGGGGCGCGCTCTTATACTCATACATCACATTCCGTTGCTCAGCCAATCAAATCATCACACACAAACACACAAAGCTAGGCATAGGAGGGGCTACCCCTCCAAAAAAATGTGAAAGGGGTTTTCTGGATTGAAAGGTATAATAACGTATAGGTGTTCCGGGTCTAAATTTAAACTATAACACTGGAACAATATAGGACTGACTTGGGGGGAGAAGGACTGTCATGTTCATCTTATCTCTAGCTCTTCTGACTTAAGCCTCTATGACAGTGCTGGAGGACACCTGCAGGGCCTGTCTCTGTGTCATGACTATAAAAGCTCAATCCATCCCAGTTCAAAAAACCCTGTAAAAAGCACTTTTATAGTACTTATAATGGTCTACAGAGAACATGTATTTCACTGCACATATTGCAGCTAAGTGAGCAATAAAACGTCTCATTTCAACGTGTAGAATCAGGTTTGAGTGAGCCAGGATAAGGTGGGTGTGTAGTACTGCTGCTCATTACTCTGAATATATCATCCAGACGGCTTCCCCTGGATTCAATTAGGCCAGAAAACAACACTTTCATTTTCCCTGGCCATAATTATCTCTTTATCCTGCTGCATCCTGTGGCTAATAGAGACACACAAAAAGACAGAAACAGACAGAGACAGAAATAGAATGAGAGAGAGACAGACAGAGAGAGAGAGAGAGAGAGAGAGAGAGAGAGAGAGAGAGAGAGAGAGAGAGAGAGAAAGAAAGTGAGAGAGAAAGTGAGAGACAGCTAGAGACAAACAAAAACGAGACATATAGAGTGCACATAAAAAAGAGAATGTTCTGTATGAAAGAAAGAGAGAGAGAGAGAGAGAGAGACAGACAGACAGACAGAGAGAGAGAGAGAGAGAGAAATGGAGGGGGGGGCTGACAGACACATGGGAGGCACAAAGAGAGGCAAACATCACACCTGTGTTAAGTGAGCGGTGCAACTGAACCGGTCCCCGGGGGTCCCCGCAACATCCAGACCCCCAGGAACATGCCCAGGGGGGCGGCCCAATTCCGTGAGCCGCCCTGTGTCTGAAACCGTCGAAAAATTACAGAGTTACAGTATGGGGTTCCCCGGGGGGTCCCTGGAACAATCCCAGGAATGCGCCCAGGGGGGCCGGTTCCGGCGAGCCATCCCGCGTCCGAAACGGTCGAGAAATGACATAGTTACCATGTTGCAGCTTTTCGTGCTCGGACATACAGACACAGAGACAGACATACGGACGGACAGACATACTGTAGCTCCGTAATGGATCGGAGGCACCGCTCAAAATGTGATTAGAGAAGATGATCATGACAACCATCAGTAGCACTTGGCGATAAAGAGCAAGACACCAGAGCGAGGGGAGGAGAGGAGGAGAGAGGAGAGGAGAGGAGAGGAGAGAATGACATTTTAAAACATCATGGGGCCATGCAACTACTCTTGTTTGTTTTGTTTCATGTTTGCTTTGGCAATGTAAAACTATTACAAATACAGCCCTTCTGAATTGAATTGAATTGAACAACAATGCCTGGTGAGTCTTGATGACTCAGCCACAGGACTCAGGCTACGTCGTGTTGTATACACATCCTGCTTTTGATTCCCGGCTCGGCATCTGTGCTGCCGCACATCAATACATCAATAAAAAAATGATAGAACAAAATGGCACAGTCTCTGCCTCCATACTGCCAACGTTGAAATGAGCTGCTGCAGCTAGAGCTGTCACGTGTAGGGGCCGCGGACGACGGAGATGGCCTGGGAGGAAGCATCTGTTTACCACAATAATAATGAAGCCTAGGAGGGGCTATTGGAGGACACAGGAGATGGAGTGGAAAGTCCAAATGGGTGCAAGAGGGAGAATGCAGAGAAACAGAGAGACTCAGATAGAGGTCTAAGATTTAGTGGAAGTGAAGCTGAAATGATTTCAGATTTGTATTATAGCCACTTGAGATGCAGAATCTCATTTTCAAGGACGACCCATAAATCATGAACAAAATACATAGAAAGATACAGTACACAGATACAGATACAGACTAGAAAAAGTGCCCTTCTGGGCACAGGTCTCCACCAGGAGGATAGGAGTGTGTGATGTTTGGCAAAATGTTTAGGAGTAATATAAACATGTTTTGTGTGTGTGTGTGTGTGTGTGTGTGTGTGTGTGTGTGTGTGTGTGTGTGTGTGTGTGTGTGTGTGTGTGTGTGTGTGTGTGTGTGTGTGTGTGTGACACGGCTTGGCCTGTTGTAGTGCCACCATGAGGCTGATTTGAAAACTGTCAAGTGGCATTTCTTCCTCAGCCTAGTGGGAATATGCATGCACAGCGATTTGTACAAAACGGGTACAAAGCGGGCTACTCCTGAAAAGTTTAGAAGATTAGAAGCCAATCGTAGGCAATGAAGGTGGATTATGAGAAATCAAACAAACCCGTCTTGATCACATGACTATGGAGAGCATGTGTACTGATTTGCGTGAAATTTGGATAACATCTGAAGGAGTAATATTAGAAAATGTGCTTTACATATGTCGGCCTCCTGGTGGCGCTAGAAAGAGCAGATGTGAAAAATTCCAGGCAAAGGGTTTTCCTTGGCCTCTAGGGAGTTGGCATACAAAGTTATCCACAAATCCGTGCAGTTGGAGGTAAAAACACTTTTCGGCCAGTTATAGCGCCACCATGAGGCTGAGTTGAAAATGTTCACGTGGCATTTCTTCCTCAGCCTAGTGGGAATGTGCGTGCGCAATTTCACGGAAATCACACGATGTGTTCATGATTTGCAGCATTTTGTTTGAAACTGAGCACACAACTTTGGAAGCCAATCTTAGCCAATCAGGATGGAGTCTGAGAAATCTGAGAGTCTGAGAATTTCGTTGAATGGCTCTAGAGAGACTGTGTACCAATTTGCGTGATGTTTGGACAAAATCTGTAGGTGTACTGTCCAGAAACTTATTTTGCACAAAGCGGCCTCCTGGTGGCGCTATAACAGGCCGTTCTGAAAATTTTGGGCAGAGGTTCATCGTTGGCATCCAGGGAGTGTGTGTGCAAAATTTGGCATCGACCGGGTTAACGGTGCCGGAGATTAGCTGTTCACAGACGGACGGACGGACGGACGGACACACGGAAGGACACACGGACGGACACATGGACGGACGGACGGAGTGCAAAACATACTCTCTCCCCATGCCTTCGGCCTGGTGGAGACAATAATATACAGATACATACATACATACACACACAGATAGCAGCCTCACCCTCTTCCACCCACCCCAGTAGACACCCATCTAGACACTTAACCACATGAACCCTATTCATGACAGGCAGGCAAACAATGGGCAATAATAGGCAAACATTCTGTGGAAAGTCCCGTGAATTTGTTGCGCGCATGCTCGTTACGTTCAACGAGGAGACCTGTGTTGATCCAGGCAACAACGCCTGCGTTCCTCGGTCCCCGTTTGCAAGGCCCTTAAAGGACCACTTCACCACTTTTCAACCTATCTTCATATAGTAGGTCCTCACAAATAATCATGAAAAAATGGCGCAGTTTTTTTCTACTCTGTCTGTGTCGCATGGGAGGGCTGTGGGCAGTTCAGAAACCGTCTTCCAGTGACATCATCGATGGGGAATACAAGCTAATAGAAACTGCAGGCTTACTAGTCCTGAAAAGTTGCAATGCGAAAATGGAAGCCATCGTTCTCACGATAATGAAAATCTAAACATTTTTGTAAAAAAAGCCTAATGATGATGTCACTGGAAGACGGTTTCTAAACTGCCCACAGCCCTCCTATGAGACACAGACTGAGTAGAAAAAAATCATGCCATTTTATCATGATTATTATTAGTGAGGACCTATTATATGAAGATAGGTTGAGAAGTGGTGAAGTGGTCCTTTAACACAGTCAACTCAGACAACACATCAAATGATGTCTTAGGATTTGTCTTATAGAGCTTTATAAGAACTTCAAAATCAACAAAGCTGAGTTGAAATCTACTCTGCTCCATACTTTATTTTGCGTGTGTGTGTGCGTGCGTGCGTGCGTGCGTGCGTGCGTGCGTGCGTGCGTGCGTGCGTGCGTGCGTGAGTTTTACTGTATTTTGTCATTGAATGTGGAACAGACCAAGTTTATGAAATCTTGAAATTTTCTGTGCAAATAAATCTGACAAGACTCCCTCCCAGGTTTTGTCCTGACAGAAGTCGGGCATCAGCATGGGTTTACAATGTTCCAGTGGGGCATAATGTCGTGCCAAGAGATGGATTCGTTTCAGCAGGTGCAGGTCCCTGAGATGCTTTTACGGAACACCAACAACAACAACTGTAAGCGTTTATATCCCCTACAAATCGAATTCATTACCATACAGGCAGGCCCGAGCCGTGGAAAAAGGTGTGGAGGATCAGATCAATATGATCCAAACTAAAGTCCCCTCTCCTCTCAGCATCACTTACAGGGAGGAAGGCAGGAGCAGGAGAGGAGAGGCACTCATTTCATACTTGGGAGGCAAAGGTGGATGAGCAAGAGAGAGAGAGAGCGAGACACACACACACACACACACACACACACACACACACACACACACACACACACACACACACACACACACACACTGTATGGTTTGAACGGGTGGTAGAGGTGTAACGAGTCTCATGACTACATGGGACAGGACAGAGTAACCCCACTGCTGCAGTGCAATATGGTTATAAGGCAGTAATGTAAATAGGTTTTCAATGTAATGAGTCGCAGGGACATTTTATGAGTCCCACTTCAACGACGTTAGGAGTCATATTTTGCCATTTTTACAAATTGCAGCATTTAACTCCCATTTCATTTTATATGGTTATAATGTGGTTATATTCATGTAGAAAACAGAAGAAGAAATTACTATTATAACTAAAGCTAGCTGCAAAATAAACTAGAATAAAAAACAGTACAGTAGTACAGTAGTGCATCCCGTGGATGCAGAGGTCGTTGTTTTATTGCGTCCCTTAATGCAAAATGCACCCTATTTTAATCTCTGATAGGGTGATTTATATTTTGTGCGTCAAGCACCGAAGGTTAAGGGACCACTTCACCACTTATCTTCATATAATAGGTCCTCACTAATGTTCATGATAAAATACTACAATGTATTTTTCTTTAAAAAAATAAACATTTTATCCCACGATTTGCCCACCCCTGTGTCAATAGGGAATGCAAGGATGACGTCACGGTAGCCCTACTGGCCTACCGGCGCCATTTTGATTGTGATGGTCTACATATTAGATCTGCATCAATTGTATAAAGTTGGTGTTTGAGTGTTTAGTGCACAGTGCTAGAGCTCTTTCAGTTTATTCTCTCTCTCTCTCTCTCTCTCTCACTCTCTCTCTCTCTGAATTCAATTCAATTCAATTCAATTCAATTCAATTCAATTCAATTCAATTCAATTCAATTCAATTCAATTCAATTCAATTCAATTCAATTCAATTCAATTCAACAGGCTTTATAGAGAGTATGCACATGCATGATTTTCCCATCAGGACACGCCCCCCTCATCTAGACTGAGTGGCAAAACATTGAGCAGCATGGAGTGTTGGAGTTTGGAAGCGCTTGTTGGAAATCACTCAACCGTCCTGCGTACCACCTGTTTCTAAATGTCACATAATGCAGGAGGCAGCAAAATGTTGTGTTATTGAAAACAAGCACTTCCAAACTCTGACACTTGGAAAAATAATCAAATGCAGGGCATTTCTTGACAGAAAGTAGCTCATAACGTTTCTATGGTGGATTTTCATGAAACAAAAACTAGAAAGAGGATAATTCAAGCCTTTTCGTACAGCTGCAATGTTGCCAAAGCACAATCACAGATATGACAAACAACATAACAACATAATATCAATGACATGAAAAAATAAATTAAAATAAAATAAAATAAAGCAGGTGGTGCAGAAAATAAAACATGGCATACTGTATGTGTGTCCTACTGGTTGTCCCTTTTCTTGTGACAGGAATTGACATATTTTGCAGCCAAAACTGCACATTCTTTCTGTTCCCCCAGAAGGAGTGGTAATTTTTCCCTTTCTGTCATACTTCGGAATTCTGGGAAATTTGTTTCAAATTTTGGGAAGAACTCCTCTCTCTCTCTCTTTCATATCTCACACACACCGTTATACGTTACGGGCCGATTCATACTGCAGTACTACGACCTGTTTCCTACCTGCTGCTGCTCCATCTGTCTGTCAGTGTCAAACAGAAACAACCACGCGGTCATTTCATTATTTAATATCTCCGACCGACACGGAACCCACGTGGACGTATCCTTATGGAAGGGGGAGAGGGGAAAACACCACAAGAGTGACTAATCATCAGGCAAACTTTGTTGTTAGCCACCTATAGCCGAGCTTAATGCATTGACTGGGTCCAACTCCACTCGTCCAGTTGTTGTAAACATTGCCAGCGTGGCGAACGCGCATCGCACGCGTTCTTTTAACGAGCCGTGTTTAACCATAGAGTTATGTTTTACACACGCACGCACGCACGCACGCACACACACGCACGCACACACGCACGCACACACACACAGCCTCATCGGACTTCCAAGCCTTGCGAGTTCAGTCTTTGACTCTTTTACACATATTAGAACAGAAAAGCAACAGAGTTCAAATGTTATATTGGTTATTAAGATCTTAATAGCCTACATATGCATACAGCATAACAGACTGAGGTTATGCTCTCGCTGTAGCGACTAGTTTTATATAATATATATTAGGGTGTGTTCCTTTATTATGAACAGTAACAAGTAACATGCCTTGTTTTAAAGACAAATGTTTTTGAAGCTTTCTCATAACATTGTTGGCTTAATACTTTTGATGCACTGTTGTTGTTCTGCTATATATATGCCTATCCGTTGGCCAGGTTAATCACATTCAAAATGGCGCACCCCACCCCAAAGGTGCGAGGTTTGCATGCCCTATTATCTAATGTGATCCTGGGCTCTACACACCCTCCGCCAACCTGGGGAGAGCAACGGACTTGAACTCATGCTTCCTTCATGCATGAGTATCCAAGTCGCTCCTTTACACCTGACAGGGGGAGTTTCCCTGGTTGGACGTAGCACGTTATTCCAACCAGTTCTTTTCCCCTTCATCAGGTGCCCCGGCTGGCCAGGGGGAGGCAGTTTAGAGACCAGGATTACTGCATGTTTTTTGTGAGGGTACTTACCCTAGGGGACACGGGGAGAACATGCAAACTCCACACAGAAAGGCCCTTTCGCCAACCCCGCCTTGGGTATGGGCACTGATGACGCGGAGGAGGAAACACGCCGCCAGCACCCACAGCGCCCCGAGCGGGAATCGAACTCAGGACCTTCTAGCTGTGAGGCGACAGCACTACCAACTGTGCCACCGTGCCCCCCAAGCCAGCAGTTTCTATTAGCTTGGATTCCCCATCGATGATGTCACTGTTGGACGGGTTTCTGAACTGCTCACAGCAGTTCTGAACTGCCCACAGCCCTCCTATCAGACACAAACCGAGTAGAAAAGAAATGTGGCATTTTATCATGAATATTAGTGAGGAGTCTGAGGACCAATTATATGAAGGTAGGTTGTAAAGTGGTGAAGTGGTCCTTTAAGGTAGTATTGGGTTCATAGGGTCATAGAGTTAAAAATCACACCTATGTGAAGTGAGGGGCGCTCTTATCATCGTACATCATCATGCATCATCTCATACTGGCCAATCATAATGCCTGTTGCCTGTTGCCACAAATTTACGTCATATTTGGCTGACATTTGACCCAATTTCTCCTTTCATTGTTGATGGCAAATATGAGACTTGTGAGGACAAGATGACGTACATTTTCCCTTCATCCCTGGCATTTAATGTTTGTGTTGCGGACATTTTGTGGGGACAAAAGCTGTATATACGAGCCCCTCGACAGACAGACAGACATTGCTGATTCTAGGAGTGGTTGCACCACTCAAAAATAGTCACTAAGCCGATTTGCTCAGACACTATGACGTAAAATTCTCCATTCATTGTCAATGGGAATTTAATGTTTGTGTAAGACGAAAATCTACATTAAGAGCTGAATATAGGCCCCCCTTAAACAATAATAGAGAGGGCACCGGAAATCCCCTCCCCCTAATTAATTTGTATAGAGTTGCTCGACCAGGAGGATGATGTAATCTGCGATATGTTTTTTTTCTGAGTTCCTCCTCCTCTACTATACTGAATGACACCAGGCGACCCAAGGGGTCCACACTTCCACACATGGCACCATTTGCTATGTTTGCAGCGCGAGTTTCTGCCGGGAACATTCACATACCATATATCTTGATTCATAACAAATGTAAAAACATTCATTGTATGAAAAAGGATCCCTACTTCTCGATTCTTTAATTAACCTACATGAGCAAGATTAAGTCAGTTATTGGTTCTAAATGCCAATTTCAATATATTTCCAGTTAATTGCCCAGCCCACACTGTATTACAGCATATCAGGAGACTGGTGACTCAGCACAGTCAGCAGATATCTGAAGTCCAGGTCAGTCACAGGGATTCCCAGAGTCTGTGTCACTCACTGTCAAGTGAAACGTGAGCAACACAGTGTGGTCATAGTAACATCTAACTGTGACATCACTCTGACCTTGCTTCCCTTGCACAGCCTTGTGCATCCCTCTACATACTGCTACATCCCTATACTGCTACAAGGCTATAGCATTACTAGTATCCACACACATCTACATGGCTATAGCAAACATACTGTAGTCTTACTATCAGTCGCTCTTTTTTGCAAAAAGTACTGGGGATTTTATCAATATAAATCACATTTCGTGATGACAATCCACTCATAGCCCATGATTGGAAAGCTCAATATTTTCCATAATTGAGCTTCAGTGGTCGAACACGATCCATAGAGATCCCATGTCTATAATACATTATAGACATGGCCCATGGGATCTTATCATAATAAAGCATTTTATGACTTCCAACGTCATTTCAAAATTGCTGGACACTCACAAGACATATTTCCTGTAAGGATCATACTTTTATTATAAATATCATGCTGTAGGTGAAAATGCATTATAATCATATGATTCTAAGTCACTGTGGTCATTGGGTGCTTAAGTAACGTGAATAAATGTAATTTAATCAATAATGTTTATAATGCATTACAGACAAATTGAAACATAAACAATAGATTGAAGATTAAAGATTGAATCTGTGCACATTTCACTCCACGCTATTAACAATGTCCGTGGAAAATGTTTAGTTTCATAACCTTTTATTAAAAGTTTGTTTGTAACCACTGCCTTTTCTGTTTTCTGGTATTGTGGGGAAAGCTTTTGCAGAAAATAGCCGGTCGACATGCTTGTCGATCGGCTATTTTCTGCAAAAGCTTTCCCTACAATACGGACGCTGGGGTTTAAGTGGTTAATCCTCCTTGTTGCGACTGCAGGTTGCATTTACTATGAAATCGTGCGTTTCCCATCAGTCAGTCAGTCAGTTGTTTGGTTGGTCACCCCAGGCATCCCTGATGTCATCAATATTAAGCCCATATATGGGAATGCCCATCAATATTGGCCAGCAACTCTACATCTGACCTCAAACCCTTAGACCCATGACCTGTTCTGACATTCCATATGTTGATGCTTCCCCATCCTACGATGTCTCCCTTTTGACTGATACCTGTCCATTCAAACTCTAGAAGGGCCTGCCCCAAAGTTAATAGGCAGCCGGCAAAAACAGGCCTGAAAATTAAGGCCCTACCTGGCCCTATCAAACCCTGTACACTAGACACTGCCCCCCGCTGCCACCCTTAGATCTCCATATATGGAGCTGACCTGTTCTGACATTCCATATGTTGATCTGACCTGATCAACCCGTGTACACTCAAGACACGCTCCATATATGGCCAGTACAGAATTCATTCCATATGTTGATCTGACCCCCCATGCCATCCTATACTGTCTCCCTGGGTATAAAAACAGTTGCCTCTCGCTGCCACAGTTGCGGGTCGCATTTTACATTTCAGTTAAATGAACACTCAGCACCGAGGAACACTGGACAACTGCAGTTGTATCTAATTATCTGGGGATTTGTCTGTTATGTTGTTTAAGATTTTATATATTACCCACACACACTGCTTGAACCCAACTCCTTCTGTTGTGTTGATGTAACGTGTCGTGTATCCTATTACAACCAAATCTCCCCTCAGAAATCAATGGAAATTCAATTTCATCTTAAGGAGAAACACAAAACTACCCCCATTTACAATTGGGTTCACACAGGTCACGCAACAATGATTTACCACTTGACAAACGTTGTCCACCCCTTTCCCTTTCTCATGTCTGTCTGTCTGTCTGTCTGTCTGTCTGTCTGTCTGTCCGTCCGTCCGTCCGTCCGTCCATCCGTCCGTCCGTCCGTCCCTGTGACTCTCTCTCCATCTCTTCCTCTCCCTGGATGAAGGGCGGTCTGACCTCACTATCAGACCAGCACTCTGTAAACCACATTAGTCTTCCCCCTGCCTCCAACAGGACATTATTTACTGCTCTTTGTCTTTTTAATAACCAAACAGCCTGCAAGGTCAAATATAGAAGCACTTTCATGAGATGAGATAAGTTCAGGCAGTGAGACGTGATGGCAATTGAGAAACAAAGAGCCAGTGTGCAGTGAAAGTGCACAGTAAAAAAAAGAATAATATTAATAATCAAAAGATACCGTTTTCATTTCAATTAAAACTCAGGATTCTGCTGTGTAAATGAAGTTACATCAGTAATAATGCCTGGATTTATATTTGTTTACCTGCAATGTGTTTAGATGTTATATTGCATCATGAATCCTTTGCTTAGCATGCTGTCACACTCCACGTCACCCAGATACAGTAAGTAACTGCTGTCTCACACAATACAGACTCCCATCCTCCCATGTTTATTCTAAAGTGTACACAGAACCATCTGTTGACGTTATTGTGTGTGTGTGTGTGTGTGTGTGTGTGTGTGTGTGTGTGTGTGTGTGTGTGTGTGTGTGTGTGTGTGTGTGTGTACGTGCGTGCGTGTGTGCATGTTATACTCCACCTATGATAATTCACATCTTTAGCACCCAATGTGTGTTCACTAGGTGGCACAGAGCC
Organism: Electrona antarctica; assembly: GCF_951216825.1. NCBI lineage: Eukaryota > Metazoa > Chordata > Actinopteri > Myctophiformes > Myctophidae > Electrona > Electrona antarctica. The sequence continues at coordinate 30,757,310 of NC_136808.1, forward strand.
AGCAATCCATCAATGGGCCCCCACCGTATATCCTCAAGTGTGGCAAGGACAGGACGGTCCAATAAAATGCGTCACCTGACAGAACCCCCCCCCCCCCCTTCCTCACCCCCACCTCACCCCCACCTCACCAACCGTATGCAAACACAGCCAGCATGACCACTCATGACACACACAATAATACTATGGTCCTCGTATGAGCTCCCTTTTCTACGGCTCATATAGTCTCTTTTCTCTTTTCTTCGCACAGGCACTCACACACACACACACACACACGCGCAGGCACGCATGCAGGAACGCACGCACGCACACATGCACACATGCACGCACACATGCACGCACACATGCACGCACACATGCACGCACACACACACACACACATCACCACCCCTATCTCGCCCCTTCCAACCCACACACCATGCGCCCCCTTTGCTTCAAGGGCAACCCTGTCCCGGGCTTGCAAGATGAAGGCAACGCTACGGTTGAGAGCGACAGATAGCATCCACACAGCACACACACACACACACACGCACGCACACCACACTACGCGTCTGCAATCTGCATGCTAAGAGTGACAGAAAGATGCCCTACCATTTCTCCCACTGGTCCTCCATCCAGCCCTCTTCTCCTTCCCCTCCTGAGTCCATGCTGTAAGTGTGGAGGGCATCCACAGAGGAGAGAGACGAAGGAGAGAGATAGAGAGCGGAGACAGAGGGAAACAGAGGGAGGGAGGTAGGAGGGGCAGGAAGAGAGGAGGAGGAGGAGGAGGACTAACAGCCGGGGGTGGATGGGAAAGGTCTGTCCGATGCACACGCAGCACCTGCTCGCTGCTCGCCGCCTGCTGCTGCAGCCAAGACAGCAAGTGAAGGGAAGCGTGTGTTCTGTAAGCAGCGGTAGGAGCCGCGTAGGAGCGAGTTGCGACCTATACCCACAGTACCGCGTTATATAATCTACTGTCTTCCTCTGATCTCCACGGTGTTTACACTGCTGTGCGCACGCGTCAGGTTTACTATACAGCACTGCAGGAAAGTGCTGGCGTGGGTAGATTGCGGTGTCCACGAGCCCAAACAGGAGCAGAAACATCAGCATATACAGGGAGGACACTCCTCTTCTGACTCTCTCTCTCTGTGTCTGTCTCTGTCTCCATCTCTCTCTCTCTCTCTCTCCAAAAACACAGCGCTGCTCAATTATTCACAAGGTTGATCAATCACGCTAGAATTACCCTCTCATCTTTTCCCCTGGCGCACGAGCACACACACCCACACACACCCACACCACAGCCCCTCTCTCTCTCTCTCTCTCTCTCTCTCTCTCTCTCTCTCTCTTTCAGTTTAATGGGCTTCATTTGCATGACAGTTGAGGTTTAGTTTAGTTGAGATAAATGCTGCATGCATCCAGATCCAGAGATCACATTCTCTTCTTGCATTCTCCTGCACTTCCCTGTGTGTGTGTGTGTGTGTGTGTGTGTGTGTGTGTGTGTGTGTGTGTGTGTGTGTGTGTGTGTGTGTGTGTGTGTGTGTGTGTGTGTGTGTGTGTGTGTGTGTGACCTATTTTTAGCTACATACTGTATCTGCAACTGTAGTCCACATGAGATGCAACTGGGAGGTACATCTCAGTACACATACTGTACAGCATGCAGCCTGTTTAATAAAGGATGCAACAGTATGTGCTCTGCTACGGCTGTGCATGTTAAGCCAATAGAACGACCGGAAGACAGAAACTTCTGGGTTCCTTTTCACGCCTATACTCACAACTGTGAGTATAGACTGTTTTATGGTAGCTTGATAACATTTTTAGGAATTGGCTTTATGCCTTTATTGATAGATGTATAGTATAGGACAGGAAACAGGGAGAGAGATGGGGCGGAAGACACACAGTAAAGTTTGTCGGGATCGGGACTCGAACCCACGACACACTGTCATGCTGGATTACCAGCCAGGTGCCTGGACCGCTAAGCCGGTATGATTTATGACAGAATTAAAATAAATAGGGGGCACAGTGGCACAGTTGGTAGTGCTGTCGCCACACAGCTAGAAGGTCCTGGGTTCGATTCCCGCTGGGGATGCTGTGGGTGCTGGCGGCATGCTCTCTCCTCCGCGTCATCAGTTCCCCTACCCGAGGCGGGGTTGGCGAAAGGGCCCCTCTGTGTGGAGTTTGCATGTTCTCCCCGTGTGCCCTAGGGTAGGTACCCTCACAAAAAACATGCAGTAATCCTGGTCTCTAAACTACCTCCCCCTGGCCAGCCGGGGCGCCTGATGGAGGGGAAAGGAACGCGCGCTACGTCCAACCAGGGAAACTACCCCCTGTCAGGTGTAAAGGAGCAACTTAGACACTCATACATGAAGGAAGCATGAATTCAAGTCCGTTGCTCTCCCCAGGTTGGCGGAGGGTGTGTAGAGCCCAGGATCACATTAGATAATTGACACAGGAGTGAAAAAAGGGGTTACAAAATCATGGGATAAAAAAAAAGTTAAAAAAAAAAAAGAATAAATTATAAATAAATTAAATAAATAAATCAGGAAAACAAGTATCCAGTGAACCATAGATGATTCACAATTCATAGTTCAATTTACTATGAAAACCAGCATTTACGTGTGTCACGTCACACCTCCATATGGTCACGCCTCGTGACATCACACCTCCATATATGGTCACGCCTTGTGTCATGACGCCTCGTGACACGTCACGCCACCATATATGGCCGTCTCCATAATATGAAGATCACGACACTGACCTCGTCTAACCCTGGATAACCATACATGGAGAATACTGGAGCTATATCTGCATATATGGAGCCGTGCCAGCGCTCGCCCAGCAGTCTGCCGTCTGCCGTCACCCAGGCGGATGCGTGACTTTCTCGCCCTCAGGGCGTCTTACTGGTTAACTTTCTACAACATAACAGTTTTAAAGATTGATTATTTATTTTAGATGTGACTCTCTGATTCTTCAAAGAAAGAAACTATAAAAAAGACCAGGATGAAGTCTGACTGCAGAGAAGGCCTGTCTGGGTTGTTCCTGTTATTTTGCTAAACCTCACAATGCTCATCTGTCAGCCAGGTGTACCCCCTTAGTACACCATTTTTCTGAATTGTACCCTTTAATAATTTAATAAGCGCGCGCACGCACGCACGCACGCACGCACGCACGCACGCACGCACGCACGTACGCACGCACACACACACACACACACTCTCCCCCCATCATAAACACACTTTTTACACATACAATAAAGAAGGGTTGAGCGTCTTTTGTGTGTAATAGCTAGGAAGGAAATAGTCAAACAGCCTCATTTAGGTTTTCACCTTCTTATTAGATACACTGGACTTAAAGGGGCATTCCACTCATTTTCAACATTTTACTATGTCATTAATATACCTTAGAGCTGTTGTGTGGAAATAATAAAAAAGTCCCCCCCATTCTGTGTTTCCTAGAACTAGAGGTCTGAAAAAAATCAGATTTTTTTCATAATTACAGTTCTGGGAAACACAGAATGGGGGGACTTTTTTATTATTTCCACACAACAGCTCTAAGGTATATTAATGAAATAGTAAAATGTTGAAAATGGGTGGTTTTCCCCTTTAACAAAATTAATGTTAGAACAGCAAGCACGCACACAGCAACAACGATGTAATAACTGAGAGTGAGCGAGAGAAAGAGAGGGAGAAACTGATTATTCTTACACAAATCAGAACTATCCGCTTGAGGCAGGGCACACTTTGAGAGAATATGAGAATAAGACGATAAGGTGTAGACGACAAAGAGGCAGGCATTAGAAGGAGGATTCTGTGACATTTGGTCCAGATTTGGTTAGCCACAGCCAGCATGAAAACAAGAAATGATATTGAATAAATTATATGCCACAAGCTTCTCTGCCTTTTCCATACAGTATGATTGTGAACATGTGTAGAGGAAAAATGGAAACAAATCAACCTGTATAGCCTATATTCCAGGCTCTGCACGTGTGTATAGTTTTCCCTGTATTCTTTGCACGACAAATTCAAGACAACCAGTTGATGCCAGTTGAGCAAACTAGTGTAAAATAAAATATTAAAAGTGCATCTAATATATTTTACTAAGTATAGTGTTATTCTGGTTCAAATAAATCTCCATTGCAGTATTCCTCCATCCATGGAGTGCTTTGAGGCTAGAGTAGAGTGTTTACAAGACACCATTGTACGACTGAGGATTAAGGGGAAGGGAGGCTGAATGAACTCTACAGAAAATGTTCATTTAGAAATGAATCTGGAGGGGCATGCACGGTAGTGCAGTTGGTAGCGCTGTTGACTCACAGCTAGAAGTTCCTGGGTTCAATTCTCGCCGGGGACGCTGTGGCCGGGTTCTCCGCGTAACCCATACCCTAGGTGGGGTTGGCGAAATGGCCTTTCTGTGTGGAGTTCTCCTGGTCCCCCCTCCCACATGTCAGCCGGGGCGCCTGATGGAGCTCTCTGGAGATCTCTCGGGCGGTAAACTGGCAATATGAGCCATTATGCAATGATTTAATAATTTAATAATATCATTGCTGTCAGGCAGAAACCTGTATCTGTATCTCCTGCATTCACCTTTTAAGATTTTTGTAAATGATTACAGTACTCTCACAACAAAAAAGGGTTGCTGTCAAACTGTACCAGCAGTACAAGCAGTGCAATGCAAAGAAAAGGGACAGTGTCCACAGTGCACTCAGTGTCATTAGAGGTCATTCACAACGTGTTGCAATCTTGCAACTTAACAAAACAATAACAATACCATAGATAGGATTTGCTGTGATCTCACTCACAGTATTAAGTATGTGGTGTCCAGAATGGCAAAGTTGCCTCCGTAAAGGGCGTTCTGAGGCAGAGCTTTCCAGCTGGGTGTGCTGTATTCCACACCTTTTCAGTGCCGTTTTGAGCTGGTCCTTATATCTCCGCTTTTGACCTCCTGCAGATCGTTGGCCATGATGTAACTGACCTGGTGTGGCGCTAAACTGCATGACAGTGCAGTGCCTCATTAAAACATTCAGTGAATACAAACAATAAATAAAATGAACTGCATAAATTGTACACATATTACTCCTCCTACTATGGTACTCCTACATAGCACAGTTGAGTGTGTCTCGAAACTAGAATATAGCTAGAGTATCATTGAAATGGTGCTAGAAGCTTGCTGTTCTAACAGTTGTTAAGTCCAATTGGAGCAAGTGTATCTAATAAGAAGGTGAAAACCTAAATGAGGCTGTTTGACTATTTCCTTCCAGGAACCGCACACAAAAGACACTCAACCCTTCTTTATTGTATAGTGTAAAAATGTGTGGGAGAAAGAGTGTGTGTGCGTGCATGCGTGCGTGCGTGCGTGCGTGCGTGCGTGCGTGCGTGCGTGCGTGCGTGCGTGACTGTATGTGTGTGTGTGCGTGTGTGAGAATGGGGGAGGGGAATTGCGTGAATTTCCTTGCATCAGCAGAAACTAGCAGACAGTCAATATTCAACAGAAATGGAATCACAGCAATTACTAGCCATTCCCTGGCTGTAAAACTCTAATTCAGTTCCATTTCCATACCCTTCATGTGCATCTGCTCATTTTATCTCTGGCCCTCTCTCTATCTGAAGGTGAATTGAGGATTAAATACAAGGGTCAATAATAATACACATAGATATACTGTAAGCTACTGTACACGCTTTTCTTCCGTAGCAGAATGCACCTCCCTCATCCGCCTTTTTTCATAATCTGTTTTTTACATGTGGTGTGTACTCTATTTCTCACTTCAACATGTGTGTGCAGTCTACTCAGCGTGTCCTAAAAGTTGTCAACAGTCACCACATCTGTGTTGACAACACCAACAATAAGACTTACATGTCTTCTTACATGTCCTACAACATTCCCATTTTTGAGTGGTGCAACCACTTTGAGTGGTGCAACCAAGTGTCACTATTGCGCAGCCTAACACACACACACACACACACACACACACACACACACACACACACACACACACACACACACACACACACACACACACACACACACACACACACACACACATTAACTGTATGATCTGGGGTGTTACAATACAGTACAGCGACAGTACAGTACAGTAGAGGGACTCCCACACGGTAACTCTGTCATTTCTCAACTATTCCGGACGCGGGGCGGCTCGCCGGAACCGGGCTGACCCCCTGGTCGCGTTCCTGGGGGTCTGGATGTTCAGGGGACCCCCAGGGACCCCCCGGTGACCCCCACACGGTAACTGTAATTTCTCTACTGTTTCGGGACGTGAGGCAGCTTGCCGGAACCGGGCCGGCACCCTGGCCGTGTTCCTGTGGGTCTGGAACTTCTGGGGAAAAATAATTGGGCTCCCCTGTGTCTATATTTGGGTTGCGGGTTGGCGGGTGCAGCACGAGTGAGACTTCAAGGCAGCAACACATCACTCTTCCATGGGCTATAGACCGCAAGGCTATGAAGCAATATAGAACTGGGCATAACGGGCAACGGATAAGGGATCTCTTAAAGGCAATGGCATGTGGCACGGTGATTGGTTTAATTATTGTAACGCCCAAACCACACCTATGCTTTATGTAACGGGTAACGGAGGTGTTTTAGGGATTTAGACAGGTAACCAAAATACCAACTTTAGTGGGGGAACACCCCTTCCCCACTGCTAAATCCCCCAAACAGTGTATTATGTATAACAGTGTAACGAAAATGGAGCCATATGTCTCCATAATCCAAGACAGACAGGAACACTGCCTCAACTACCCTCTTTCTGCTAATGGCAGGAAAGCTGGCTTTATTTCTATACAAAAAGCCACTTTTCTGTCGCAATTTACGAGCAAGGACCTCTACACGGTGTTTAAAAGTAAGTCTCTCATCAATCGAAATACCAAGATATTTATACTCTGTGACTCTTTCGATATCAGCTCCATTCATAGAAGATATGCGAATGTCATTATAGGAGTTTTTTTGGCTCTGGAGAACAACATGAATTTTGTTTTGCTGATGTTCAACATCAATCTGAGCTGGGGCTCCTGCTGGAGGGGAAAGGAACTGGTCGGAATAACGTGTTCCTTCCACGCACTACGTCCGGCAGGGGAAACTCTCCCCTGTCAGGTGAAAAGAAGTAGCTTGGACTCCTCATGCATGGAAGGTGGGCATGAGGTCAGTCCGCTGCCCCCCCCAGGTTGGCAGAGGAAGTGTAGCGCCCAGTGTAGCGCGTACTCAAATGTATGCCCCCTGGACTCCTCTGTCCGCCAGTGTGACCCGGAAATCGTTCGCCTTCCAAATGTTAATTTGTTTTTGGAGGAATCGAGAGCATTTGCGGAAGTTCTTTTGGCGGAATGCCGTGTAATACAAATTCTCCTCCTTCACATGACAACCCTCCTCACTGTGTGCAGTAATCCAGCGATGCAGCTGTGTGACACGTCATAAGTAACTGCCGTCACTTCAAAATGATGCTGACTGAGCGAGGAGCACTAAAGTGAACCCGATTGATTGGCTGTCCTCGCCTCTCCTCCTTGCCTTCTCTCTCGGAGGCAGGGAGAAGGTGCAAGTATATGATGCATATGATAATATGATAATATACGGAAACCTTCCCTGTGTTTCTTCACTAGTCCGATCCAGAAGAACACAGTTTGCCGGCCACTGCTACAGAGCTGAAAATGAGGTTATATCTTCCCTTCTTCTCTGGAGTCCTGCCTGAAAGCAGACCAGAGGTAGAAAACTGTCGTTCCCTGATGTCATCGCTAGGGACACATGCATCAGTAAGCAGAAACTGGGGATGGCAATGAAGGACCGGGAAGTCTGGCATGGCATTGTGAAATCCATGATCTCGACCGTGGTCGAAAAATTATGATGATATGATGCAAGTGGAGGACGCAAGGATGTATGATAGTTTGAGTATTGGTACCTGGCTATTGAGAGTGAATAAAGATGGTGGAGGAGGAAGAGTGAGTGAGAATGAGTGAGGGGGACCATCAGAGAACAAGTGAAAGAAAAAGAGTGAAGAGCTCAGACCAGAGCTTGCTCTAATCCTCAGAGGGAGCTCAGTTTACATGTCACAGGCACATTTGTCATCGATTCAAAACTCATAGATCTACAGTATGATGCATTGTGGTGGGGACCATGCAGCTCCACCATTGGCATCCTACCTCTATCAGGCACACACGCACATACTGTATGTGATGCGTACACACGTGCACGCACGCACACACACACACACACACACACACACACACACACACACACACACACACACACACACACACACACACACACACACACACACACACACACACACACACACAGTGTATGTGTACACAATATTTGCACATGCCACACACTACACTGTACTACACACAAAACACATATGCTGGAGAAGCTATGCCCTCTGGTGGCAGTGCAGTGAAGCATGTTGGTATATTTTTGGCTGATAATACCTTCCCTGATGCCAATGGTAGAGCTATCTTCAGTGAACCGAGTACCCTCTCTGAACTCACACTCTCACAGTCCCCAACTGGATGAGCTGCCTCCATCTTCCCACTGTATTCTCTACCATCATCTGGAAGCAAACCAGGGCCTAAACCGATCGGCCTAAATGCCTATCGGCCTAAATGCCTAAATCGACATTACGCCAAATTAAAGTCATACACTTTAGGAGTTTGATAGTAGGCCTACTGATGAAAGTCCCAGGACCAAAACGTTTGCTAATTCTAACCTCACTTTGAGCACAGAGCACATTATGAGCATTCAAAAAAATAAAAAATAAAATAATGGTGTTTAAAGGCTCTATAGTCAGACCTGAGTAAAAAATCACACCTGTGTTAAGTGAGGGGCGCTAATATGTTAAAGTCTAACTCGTGTTGATTAGGTCATCACCTAATCACCTAATCATTAATGGTGATGTAAAACAAACGGTGCAAACACAAACATTAAACGCCATTAACAATAAAGAGACAATATGACGTAAATGACACATTATGGCGTAAATTTTCCCTTCATTGTCAATGGCGTTTACAAAACAAACATTGAACTAAAGACAAACATTAAACCTGTGTATAGGAGGGGCTAGCGCCCCTCAAAAACAACACGGCATATGGCTGCCCTGGTCCTGGGCCAGTGGCTGGGGAGATCAGCAGGGGTATGATCTCAGAGGAATAAAGGGCAAAGAGAAATATGAACATTGGGTGTAGAGAGGAAGAGAGGATAGGAAGGAATAAAACCTTCCTAGCCTCTTTATAGTGTGTGTGTGTGTGTGTGTGTGTGTGTGTGTGTGTGTGTGTGTCTCTCTCTCTCACACATATCACTCCCCCCCCCTCTCTCTCTCTCACACACACACACACACACACACACACACACACACACACACACACACACACACACACACACACACACACACACACACACACACACACACACACCCCTGGGTTAGAGTCACTCTATCACAGGCTAATTGTTATAGGCATATTACTCTGTTGTTAATACAGTTGTCAGTAGTTTGATGTTAGTACAACTATTGCTTGCTTTAAAATACAATATTATAGTGAGGTGATTGTGGCTCAGCGTGGTTTATAGCCTAATGAAGTGAAGATAGAGAGTGGTGTCAGCCAACTGCAGACAGGACGGGGATAGACATGGTGAAGTGAACTGCATGGGGCTGGCCCGGCTGGGTAATAATAAGCAGTTCGCTGGGGAATATTGATCACATCCATATTCACTCATTAATAGCACTTAATCACAGTATCTCTTCATGCATCTCTCATAATGTAGTAGGCTGTGTGTGTGTGTGTGTGTGTGTGTGTGTGTGTGTGTGTGTGTGTGTGTGTGTGTGTGTGTGTGTGTGTGTGTGTGTGCGTGCGTGTGCGCCATTCCCTGCATGTACAGTTACTATACAGTAGAATTTAAGTGGTGTAAATAAATAAGTTAAAGGAAAATGTTTTGCAGCTGCGAGCCTGCGATGCAATCACACCAGCATGCAGCACCCACCAGTCTAATAAACACATTGAGTGAGAGACTAGAGTTGCATGTAGGCTAACTTATTTGAGAGTTTTTTTCTTTCTTTCTTTATTTTATTTTTATTTATTTTTTTACATCGGCCTAGTACTGTTTCTGTCTGTGTTACTGTTCAGGCTACATTGAGTAAGAAGGAATTTTACAGCATTAGATAGAACTTGCTATATAGGCCTGATCAAAATGCACTCTTGGGATTATATTATATAGTAGCAAATAGCCTACTAAAATCCCTATAATTAATCATTTATAATATGTCGTATTATTTCTCAAAGACAATGTTTGGTAGAGCGAGAATTATATTTATTGTTTTTCAGTGTTGTGTTCTTCAAGTCACTGCTTGTCTGCTTTGCAAAAGGCGTTTATAAATGCGGTGACAACAAACAGGGAGCCAGACACGCCCTTAAATAACATGTGGCGACGACGGATCAACAAATTAAGATTTCATGCTTTGGGCTCACTGAGCAAATCTTCCCGTGCCGCTGCAGTATCCACGGTTGCAAACGACAGGGAAAAAAAGCCCCTAGTCAAGCTGCTGCTATATCAACAAGCACCACCATCAGCACCTTCCTTCCCATCTGCAGAGCAGCAGTATCTGATCTCTCATTCATTCACAGACAGAAATCTCTGACCACGGATAACGCAACAAAAAAAAATCTCCGGCGCAGCCTGCAGCTAGGGACAGCCATCTCCTATTTAAGACGGATTTGAAACAGCCTCCTACCTGAAACTTGCCGGCGAGTCAACCTGGACGCTACGACGACCGCGGGGAGGGCTGGGTTTTCTCTTCTCTCTGTCCGCCATGCCGATGCTTATTCCTCCATTCGTTCCCAGTAGCAGGCAGCGCGTGTATCCTCCAGCAGGCTCCCGCAGCACTATACGGTATAATACCTGAGAGCGGTCCAGATAGATGCTGCCTGCGATATGAGCTGAACCCACACCGAGAGGGGAGGGCTTGGCAACTCTGACAGCAGCAACTCAGTGTGACTTGAATAGGCTAAGTTTCAGAAACAGTATAGCCTACATACACCGTAGAAAATATCACGATAATTAAATAAAAGCCCTTAGCCCCCCGTTCCATGCTATGGACTCGGAGCTGGAATTAGTGGATATTTACTAACAAAGGAACAATTGTAGACTTTGCATTTGCGAGGGAATAGCTTGTTTAAAAAAAAATCACACATATGGCACGCTGCCTAAAAGCACCACCAACATTTAGACACCCTGTCGACGAGCTTAGAAACCTTTCGGAAATGGACAAATGGTTTATTATAGGCTACTACATGTTGTTTAATTTCATGTTTGTAAATTGTGTGGAGACGAGCAGCAAGTGCTTAGAGTAGGCTACTTGAGCCGGTGACGTCGTGTCATAAAATATCCAACAGAGGGCACTGTTGCAAAAAGAGCCATTGTGTTTGTGCTTGCCGTCTAATCTGACAGCAGGGATGCAGCAGAGCCTTAGATATACAGTGTAGACAGATAGTTACGCAAACTGCGTTCACTTCATGGGGCTCTTCTATTAGATGGCTCTGGGATGCAGATGCTACAGTTGAGCTGTGTATGTAGACAGTAGAAAGCGTTTTTTTTATCAGGATACATGTTGAGTAGGCGATCTAAACATTGTCGGCACCTCAAGGTAAAATGGTACGTTATTTCTTTATAAAATAATAAAATAATAAAGAATGACATACTTGATTTGATTGAACATGCACAGTACATCATTATCAGAGCAAGATTATATATTTGGCATTTATAAAATAAATGTAACAAATAAATACAAGGTTTCAGGTGTCGATCAACCGGTGCAATGGACCTTTCATCACATTAATATGACTTCTACATGTCACATCTAAGCACCTGAAAAAACGAATACATTTTCCATTTTCAGATTAATATATACACAGATTAATATTTATACTGAAGACCTATGGGCTATGCCTATGGGAGATGTTAGACCGTCATTCCTCATAGAGTTCCAGAGACTTGGACTATATGTTAAGAGCGTCTGCTAAATGCCTAAATTGTAAATTGTATGTCAAGGTGCATTGAAAACTGTTCTGGTCGCTTGTGGTGACCCAACACTATACTGTTATAGAGAAAAAACTAACCAGGTGCTCAACGGAGATAGCAAAACGTGATAATGATAAAAAAGGTGCTCACACGGATCAAAAACGGGATCAAGACATAGATAAAAAGAGAAGGATCCGGGCACACAAAGTTAAAAAATGAGGAACGCCTTTATTAAATTAAAAAGGCAACTGCCAACATGTTTTGACCTATAAGGTCTTCATCAGGGCAGGCGTTCCTCATTTGTTAACTTTGTGTGCCCGGATCCTTCTCTCCTTTTCTCTTTTTTTCTCTCTTTTTAACTATACTGTTTGAGTTTTGAGTCACTTGTCACCTGTGTGTGTTGTATTTCTTACTGTATCTTTGTTTTACTTTACCCCAAAAGACATACATTCAAATACAGATAGACTAGTGCAGTGCAGTTCACATACATGTTTTAGTGATGATGTGATTTATGTCTCCATATGACAAACATTATGAAGCCTATATAGGCTATCATATAACACCAACAGTTCTCATATATTACGAAGTCCTATACAATATTATGTGTTGTGGTTATGTTTTAGCTGTAGATGTGTGTTTTGTGGTCTGTTTCTTAACTTAGGTACATTTCAGCCTCGACAAATACGGCCCCTAAACCCAAAGTCCCCTCCTCATATACCATCCACCTATAGGAATCAGAAATTGAACTCCCCGGCGTGTGATGGGCTGTCTTTGAAGGGGCTGCGCGGATGCTTAGTAGGGCTGAGTGGATGCTTGGTGGGGCTTTGTGGGTACGAGTGATAATGCAAGGCGCGCTGTGGGATGGACGGTATGGAGTGGATGTACGGGATGGCGGCTTGCACGGCCATGGCCAGGGGGCTTTCGCAGCTGGAGTGCTCGTCTGGGGAGGGGAGGGGGACATGAACCATGCCTTCCTGGTCCCACACGTGGAAGGCGTTGGCCTGCATGGAGGGCGGGGGGTGTCGGGGCGCGGCCGGACCCGGGTTCTTGTCCATGTCACCGTCGTCCACTGGGCCTATCACGCAGTCTGCAAGAGATTTTAGTTTTCAATATTTTTCCATGTCAAGACTAGGGGTTGGGATCCGGAACCGCAGAAACCAGGATCCAACATTGAGGAATCGGGAATCGGTTCCATTCACCTCTAGGCCTATACAATTTGATTGATTGATTGATTGATTGATTGATTGATTGATTGATTGATTGATTGAAGTATTTATTAACAGTTTGCAGAATTACAGAACATTTCAAGCACAACTCAATACAAAAAACTGTTAACTGTGAGTGGACGACCAATAAAGCTTGAACTCTGAGAGTGTACAAATGAAAGAAAATGGACCAGTCTATTTGGTTCCATGTGTACATTCTTATAGTTACAGACTAACAGCGTTTTAACAGCGGGCGACAGCCAGACGAATTTTCCGGAAGTGCATTATTTGTCAATGGGACCCGGCAACTACTGGCGATAGAGGCGATAGCAGGCGAACAGGCGATGGTCGAAAAGTGGGTGGAGGAACGTCAGCTGAAAAGATAAAAATAATTCATCTTTTGGGCGACGTCGCCCGGCGATAGTGGGCGATTGGGCGATAGCCAATGAAATTCAAGCGATGCTCGCCGTTGGTCTCCCGCTGTTAAAACGTACTGTAAGGGTCCATTTGGAACCCCTATAGCAATCATAGAGTAGAGTAGAGTAGTAGAGTAGAGTAGAGTAGAGTAGAGTAGAGTAGAGAGTAGAGTATGTTAATACAATATAACTTAAACAATCTGGATGGTAGAGAATGTTAATACAATTTAACTTATACAATTGGGGTGGTTGTATTTTGTCTCCCTGCTCTTCTATTGAGACATTTAGATTGTGTCAGGCAGTGGATTTGACACACATTTTTCAAGATTCAATTTATCCCCTGAGAAAGCAGGTAGAAACCGTGTTCAAATCCGGGATAGAAGAGGAGATTTACAGCTTTAACATAGTATTTTTGAGTGGTGCAACCACTCCTATAGACAGCTATAGTGTGTCTGGCTGTCTGGCTGGCTGTGTCTGAGCACGAAAATTGCGTTTGGTTTGTTTGCACAACCAAGTGTTACTGTTGCGCAGCCTAACACACACACACACACACACACACACACACACACACACACACACACACACACACACACACACACACACACACACACACACACACACACACACACACACACACACACACACACACACACACACACACACAGAACAGTACAGTACAGTACAGTACAGTACAGTACAGTACAGTACAGTACAGTACAGTACAGTACAGTACAGTACAGGGCCCACCTGGTGACCCCCACACGGTAACTGTAATTTCTCAACCGTTTAGGACGTGGGACTGCTCGCCGGAACTGGGCCGGCACCCTGTCCGCGTTCTTGTGGGTCTGGAACTTCCGGGGGATTGAAATAGAAACTATAGGATAATACCAGGTAAACAAATGTACCTATAGCATAACATTTGGACACAGTGTTCAACAGAATCTGACGAGGACTCTGTGTCGAAACGTCAATCTATAATAAATAAATAAATACATTTGACTGGGAGCTTTACAAAGTTACAGTGTGCAGACTTATATTTTTTATATTGCCATATCCAATGTTTGGTCCTGTACCTATACCATCCAGTATTTCTACATTGTAGAATTGATGCTTTTACTAAAAATCAGACCCGTCTGAAGTGAGTGGTACTGTACTGTACTGTACTGTACTGTACTGTACTGTACTGTACTGTACTGTACTGTACTGTACTGTACTGTACTGTACTGTACTGTACTGTACTGTACTGTACAAGCCATCTGTACAAGCCATCCTCCCTGGCCTGTGTGTGTCTGTGTCTTTGTGTTAGGCTGTGCAACAGTGACACTTGGTGGTGAACAAACGCTATAACGCTATTTTCGTGCTCGGACACAGCCAGGGACACAGGGACAGACACAGCCACACACATAGCTGTCTATAGGAGTGGTTGCACCACTCAAAAACAAAACAAAAATCACCACTGGGCGTCATATCAATCATCATAGTCTACCTGCTATGTCCAGGGCCAGGTCTTTGATGAGGTGTCCGACGATAGCGTAGGCCACCCCCACGACGACCGCCGCGGCCATCAGCATGTACAACACGGGCTTGGGCACATCGATCAGGTCCCTGGACACTGGCTTGTACTGTTTGTAGATCGGCTCTTCTTTCGGCGGCGGGAAGCCGTAGCCTTTACCGGCCGTGAAGTTAGAGGTAACGTTGAAAGAATTCATGGTTTAAGAAGAAACACGTGGGATTCCTTCGTAGAATGGCAATGACAAAAATCGACTAATGCAATGCTTTCCCCATGTAGCAGCACCGCAGAACGTTTTAGGCCTATTCCTGACAGTGACGAAAGTAGTTCCGTCTGTCCGTTTCTGCAAAGAACAAACAAACATACAGACATACACACACGGTTAGGCACCTCTCAAAAACAAAACAGAGGGGAGGGGGAAGCATACATAACATAAACATACACATGGGCCGGGATCTCCCGTGTGGAAAGCCAACATTTTAACCACTAATCCAAAGGGAATTCCCTATATGGCTCGGGGGAGTGGGAGAGGAATAGACTTTTACATCATCGGGCTGAGGCTGTGAGCCACTCTGCTACACTCAGCACCCTTTTACCCTCCCCCACGGGGAAACCTGGTCCCCAGGTCATGGCACAAATGTAACGCCCACGATTCGAACCCAGGTTTCCCTCTCCCACGTGGAAAGCATATTATCCACTATAGCCAAAGGGAATTCCCTATATGGCTCGGTGGAGATATTAGACTTTTATATCATCGGGCTACTGCCAGTGCCACAAATACATAAACACATCAATAAAAACAATACAGTAAAATGTAACCACTTAAACCATCTAAATTAGCAGACTGGACTGGAGTTGTCGGACCACTATTTTCTGGGAAATCATTCGATTTAACAACAATTTGTATGTAAACTTTGCCTACCTTTTCCCCAAACAAACCAGTTAAAATAGACTATTGTTTTTAGGATTTAACCATTATTAAAATCCAGTTCCATGTGTGTCTGTAGGTAAGTCTATAGCCTGACAAAATGTAGAGGCTTTGAAGTATTTCTCCAAGCTCAGATTGTTATGGCTTCAGGCAGTCTGCTGGTCGCTGTCCAGGGTGCTGAAATGAGACGCCTCTCCCGTCCCCATGCCCATGCAGACACACGCACGACGTGTGTGGCGCTTGTAGTCTACACGCATAGGCTACTTAAGCTGTTGTTGGCGTACCTGTAATTAGGCCTATTTGTGGAAAAAGGATTTACTGTGAACTCCTTAAACCCTAAAGTCTGTCTCCTAAGAAGCTTGTTGAACAAACTGCATGCATGCAAACTGCATGCCTCCCTTCACTGGCTGCCTGTGAGATTTAAGTCACAGCTGAAAACTCACCTGTACGCAAAAGCCTTTCACTTAGAGACCCTTGGATTTATTTATGTATTATGTGTTTTTTTCTAAAAACACATAAATAACCCCAGGAAAGGGTTTTTTGTGTCCTAAACATTATCATCTTTTTAACTGAAAAAAATAAGGTTTTATGAGCCAATGAAAGTTGCAGTTGTATAATAATAATAATAATAATAACAAATCAAACTTATGTACCCAAAGTCGCTTTACATGGGGGCAGAGGTGGTAACAAATTAAAACATCTTTATTAGGAAAAATAAAGCTAAGGGATAAAAACATTAAAAACAGTGAAAATAGTTAATGATTGATGATTGATTTATGAAAAATCTTCTTCTGCCCCTAATACATACATACATGCAGCGTTACATGTTTATGAAACTTTACTGTATGGTAGAGGGTAATGCCAAATAGCACTGAAACCAGTCTTACTCCAATTGGCCAAAGGGGGGCGCTATAGCAATCATTTAAAAAAAAAAATACTTTGAACAGGCATAACTCATGCCTCGTTCGACCAAAAGCCATGGAACTTGTTTGATTACACATGTGCCTTGACTCATGTGGAACACATCTGTCACTTTGATCAGTAAGCTCCGCCCTCAGATTTTCCACCATTTTGAGCAGTTTGAAAAATGCTTAAACTTGATTTTCTGCTGGGATTTTTGAGCAATTTGCGTGAAATGTTCTACACACAATCTATGGACCATTATCTGAATCAGTTTTCGTGAAACTTGGCATTATATTAGAGGGCTATATGCCAAACGGTGAGGACGCGAAGGCCACAACTATTAGCCAAAGGGTGGCGCTATAGCACTCAATTGAAAATGCATACATATGCGTCACCACATGCCTTAACGTTCGTATTCGTATTCTTCTGCCCCTAATACTGGTTTTATGATCATGATTCACCAGTAGGCCTATCTGATTCCTGGATGGCTTGATTCTAGGCTTAAAATCATTTATATAAGTCATTTTGTAAATCTCTATGGGAAAAATGAATACACGATTTTTCAGTGGAACCAGAAGACCACTCCTACTGCTATGGCCTATACTATACCTGTACAGGGGAGGGGAACCAACATCCTAGGGCCCTGTTTGTGCTCGTCAAAACTATCAGTTTACCTCAATTCTGCATGTTGTTGTACATGCAACCTGTAGATGGCAGCATAAGACCAGGATTGTTCCTTACGGTTGTAGGACCCTGTGTAGAACTTTAAGCAAAAGCAAAAGCTCCATTTTGACACAGACAGCAACGTAAGAGAACTGAGAACCAACCAACACATAAAGTCTAATGTAGGGTAAGTGTTGTAATACAATAATATACCTCTATAACTTCTAATAGTTATTGTAATATTTTTTGAATTTTACTAGAAGAAGTCCTAACCACTTTAAACCTAGCGTCCCTATTCTTTTATGTTGTAAAAGTACAAATATCTTTAAAGGACAACTTTCGTTTTTTTCAACCAGGTTCATATGTTTTAGGTTGTTATTATAGAGAAAGTAAAATATGCTGCTTGCTATCATTTTATGGATTTTAGCTGCTTTTCACAGGGGGTGGGGGCATTTGAGCATGAAACATGTATTTTATTTTTACAACATTTTATAGCGATTTATTTTTTATTTTTTATTTACTATAGTCCTACTAGACCCCAGGAAATTACTTCTGGCCACAAAAGATCACAGGATCTACTGAATGTGTCAAACTGACATATTGAGCCTACAACACTATATGCATCCCTCCTAGTATCTTTACCTTCACATTCAGT
Source organism: Electrona antarctica (assembly GCF_951216825.1). NCBI lineage: Eukaryota > Metazoa > Chordata > Actinopteri > Myctophiformes > Myctophidae > Electrona > Electrona antarctica. Next base: position 30,775,572 of record NC_136808.1, read on the forward strand.
AGATCCTGTGATCTTTTGTGGCCAGATGTAATTTATTGGGGTTTAGTAGGACTATAGTAAATAATACAAAAATAAATCGTTATAATAATGTGTAAAAAAAAAAATACATATTTAGACCCATGCTCGAATGCCCCCGCCCCCCTGTCAAAAAGTGAAAGAAAGCAACAAATGAAAAAATGAACACTCATTTACTTTCTCTAATAACAACCTAAAACATGATCTTGTTTGAAAAAAACTAAAGTTGTCCTTTAAAAGTTTGTCAAACAGTTACATTTTGGGGGGAAATTGCAGATCTACTGCTCACAAAGAGAGAGAGAGAGAGAGAGAGAGAGAGAGAAGGTCTGGCCATTTCTCAGAAATAGGCTACTCCCTTGGACAATGTTTACTGTTCAGCTGTTCAGCCATGACACTCCTGCTACATAGCATGTACAATAATGCATTAACATGTAATATGTATAACAATGCATTTACAGAAACTCATAAATCTATAAAAACACTTGTAGAACAGCTATACAAAATAAACATCATGACTGCATGCGTGTGTGTATGCGTGCGTGCGTGTAGGTGCTGCCACACGGTCGAAAGAGCTGCGCACGTTCTCGGCTGCGCGCAGCTTAAAGCTTGAGTTTTTAGACAGCCGGTGGATGGAAATTAAGCTCCACCTCCGCTGAATACTTGCGCGACGGCCAGATTCCCGGAAACGCTCTCCTCCGCCCAAAAAGTCCGCGGAGGTGGAGCTTCTTTTCCATCCACCAGCTGTCTAAAAACTCACTCAGTGTGTGTGTACCTGTCTCCACACCATAGCGCAAAACTTTCTTAAGCTGCGCCTCCGCGGAAGACTTGAGCGGAGGAGAGCGTTTCCGGGAATCTGGCCGTCGCGCAAGAATTCAGCGGAGGTGGAGCTTAATTTCCATCCACCAGCTGTCTAAAAACTCAAGCTTTAAGCTGCGCGCAGCCGAGAACGTGCGCAGCTCTTTCGACCGTGTGGCAGCACCTCCGCGGAAGACTTGAGCGGAGGAGAGCGTTTCCGGGAATCTGGCCGTCGCGCAAGAATTCAGCGGAGGTGGAGCTTAATTTCCATCCACCAGCTGTCTAAAAACTCAAGCTTTAAGCTGCGCGCAGCCGAGAACGTGCGCAGCTCTTTCGACCGTGTGGCAGCACCTAGAGTGTGTGTGTGTGAGAGAGAGAGAGAGAGGGTGCGCTTGCCTGTGCCTGGTGCACATGTTTACATAATTTAATTTCCTATTTTCCGGCTTATTGTATTGTCTGTAAATACGACAGGTTAAATAAAGACCAAAGATGAGTCAGTGTGCAGAGAGAGAGGAGGAGGGACCTGACAAACATCACATCCACAGACCAGAGTCTCCAACAGCCATCTGTGTGTCTAAAGATGACCCTCCACACTTCAGTAATGAACTTGGACCTCCACACACAATGTATGTGAAAAATCCTATACAATATTCACTAGAACAGGGGCCCGTTCCACGAAACTTGGATTAGAGATTAAGCCGGGATTTAACAGATATCCTGGTTTAATATATCCTGGATCAGCGATTAACCGGTTTTATGAAAGCTGGTTAATCTTGCCAGATTAATTTAACCAGTTAACCTGGATATGTTGAGGCTTGATTCGGTTTCATGAAAGTGATGCTACATTAGTTACCATGGAAACTAATGCTTTGGATTTAGCCTGCTCCGGACCAGGCTAACAGCCAGGTTTAACCTAATCCTGATGTCTTTACTGTTCATTAAGCAGTCAAATTGATCACAAACCAATGATGTTTTCCACACTTATTCTTATAGGTTATTATTATAGGTTTATGTTGCCTTATTTTTAGCGGTCTGCATTAAAGGACTAATTTAAGCACTATATAAAATCAAAAAAACAAAATATATAGGCTGCACAACATCATGACAGCTTGTGAGCTTGTAGATCAGCTGCTTTTGGTGAATGTTCCCGAGAATAGGTTTGCTGTCGTGCAAGTGCACGGTTAAGAAGAATTATTATATTATATTATATTATATTATATTTTAATTTTTTTTGTAAAAGTGAAAACCACTAAATAAAATTACTCATTGTTTTACAACATATTACCATTGTAACGTTTCACCCACTATTGAACCCATGACCCACAGTTCACCAGTCTGGCCCCTGTCTGGACAACAACCCCCTTCCCCAAAGGTAGCTCCCTCAGAGGAGGGAGTTATGGCCAAATATCACAATGCGACAATATCATTATGCTTACAATATTAAGAATTCTGTTTTAAGTTAATAGTAGTGGTAAAATGTAAACTATATTTTTGGGGTAGTTAATCATTCAGTCTATCCACTGTTGAGAGTATGTTCTCTCTTTAATTACAGCAGCAGTATTTATTTTAGAAGCTTAAATCCTTGTATCAGTAAGTCTTGAATAGATTAGTAATGATACTGAGATATACAGAAGGGGGCAGTAATGCAACTATTAATGATGCAAACTGCCATAATACCCCATGAAGAAGAAGGATCAGTAAAACTGTGTTCCACCGAATGGGTCTAGAAACAAAAAGCCAGGCTCTGCATTCAGCCAGGCTTTATGATCCTGGCTTGATAAATCCGCCCATTCTAAGCCTCGCTTGGCTTTAGTGGAACAGAATAAACCAGGCTGTAAAGACCAGGATTTAAAAAGCCTGGTTTTGGCCTAAATCCTGGATTAGTTAATCCAAGTTTCGTGGAACAGGCCAGGACATACATCTAAAGTGCTAACCAAGAAACTGTGATGTATTTTTAGTAATATTATTTTTTTAAACTTACGTATTTCTATTTTATATTTATTTTATTGACATTTTCTGATTTTCTTGTTGGTGCAATGTGAAGGACTTGAAACCCAACAATTGTAGGCTACTGTCGTATGCATGTAAAAATGGTCTATTTATTTACTGTAATGGTCAACCTAGTAGGCTAACTAATGCATCAACACACATCATGGTCAGTGTATGGTAATTGAATAAACGTTTTTTTTATTTGACCAGAAGTGTTTACCACAGACCTGTCAGGAGGTGGTTTCCAAGTAGGACCCAAATGCGAGGAAGTCAGAATCAAGTGGAAATTTATTTAAACAGAGGTTTGCAGGAGAGCAACACCATCAAACAAACATAAAACAGACTAGGAACTCAGGTGACAATACAATAATCCAACACAGAACACAACCAAACACAGGGCTTAAATAGGCACAAGATTAACAGGACACAGGTGAACTTAAATCAAATCAACAACAGGATTGGCTGGGGGAAAACAAGACACAGGTGAAACAAAGAACCAAAAATCAGGGAAGGTGAGACAAGGCAGGAACCAACTACAAAGGAAAACAGGAAACACAAAGCATCACTTCAAAATAAGATTCAAGAACACCATAGCATAACTTCAGAATAAGTTCCAAGAACAACAAAAACAACACACAGAAGGCAGATCCTGACAATACCCCCCATCAAAGGGGCGGATCCCCAGACGCCCCACAAAAACAACAAACGGGAAGTGGTCCGGCGGAGGGACCAGGACTGAACTGGAGGGACAGGGCAAGACAGAGGGGGCAGGGCGGAAAATAACTGGACTGGAGCAAAGAGCCAGGGGCTGGGGGCTAAGGCAGGGTGGAGAGGGGCTGGGGAAGACTGACCAATACAGAACAGAGAGGACAGAGGACACTAGCAAGGAAAAGGTGACGAGAAACAGGCAGAAAAGAGACAAGACGGAGAATAGGAATCACTCACACAAGCAATCAAGAAGACACACACAAGGACAAAGACATCCACAACAGGCATCACACAACTAGCTGAAAGACTACAAGAAACCAGAAAAACACTGCAGGCTACAGACACAGGACAGACATGGAGAGACAGCGGAAGGCACAACCATACAACCGGAATCACACTGAAAGACAAGTAGGCAAACACACAGACAGACATGCAGAAAGGCACATAGACAAGCAGACAGGCATCAACTCAGACAAACCAACAGACAAACAGATTAACTGGCACACTGGCAGACAAGCGGACAAACAGGTGATCTCACATATCTGGCGGGAAAGAAAGTCAGAAGGTAGACTGGAGGACTGGGGGGTAGACAGACGGACTAAAAGACTAGCAGACAAACTAGCAGACACGCAGAGAGGGAGACAGGCAGACAAACAGAAAGGGAGAGCAGTAGGTAGACCAAGTGAACCCTCCACCAAAGGGCAGGACATTCTAGAACGGAACAGAGGAGGCTGGGAAGAGGAAGTAACTTGGGGAACAAAGGGGCTGGCATACTGGGATACAGGGGAGAAAGGCTGCAAAACTGGGGAAGTAAGGTGGCCAGGGACATGGCTAGAAACGGGACTATAGGCAGGGCTGGGTCTAAGGCAAAGAGGCTGAAGAGGGCAGGGACAAAATGACAAAGGCTCAGGAGGACATGGAGACAGAGACTGGGGTAGCGGACACTGAGACGGGGGCATAGGGAGAGAAGAATATTGGTCAGGTGGCTGAAGGGGTACTGGGAGAACAAAACAGGCCTCACATGGCTGTTTAGACACTGGGAGGACTGAACTGGGGTCTGGTGGCTGTGGGGACACTAGGAGCACAGAACAAGGGTCTGGTGGCTGGGGGAACACTGGGAGGACAGAACAGGAGTCTGGTGGCTGGGGGGACACTGGGAGGACAGAACAGGAGTCTGGTGGCTGGGGGGACACTGGGAGGACAGAACAGGAGTCTGGTGGCTGGGGGGACACTGGGAGGACAGAACAGGAGTCTGGTGGCTGGGGGGACACTGGGAGGACAGAACAGGAGTCTGGTGGCTGGGGGGACACTGGGAGGACAGAACAGGAGTCTGGTGGCTGGGGGTACACTGGGAGGACAGAACAGGAGTCTGGTGGCTGGGGGAACACTGAGAGGGCAGAACAGGGTGGCTGTGGGGAAACTGGGTTTGGTTCAACAGCGACAACCAGAGGCAGTTCAGAATGTTCAATGTGAGTGTCAGCAGGGTAAACGGATAGGGTCTCAGGCAGACTGTCAGCAGAGACAGCTGACAGGACGTCTGGCCGGGAGTCGGCATAGTCCGCTGGCTATGCAGGCACGACGTTGGTGATGGCGACGGCCGGGTAAACATGTGGAACACAAGCGGGGGTAGCCGACGAGGACACAGACAGAACAGAGGCGGGGACAGACGAGGACACAGACTGGACACAGGCGGGGACAGGCGAGGACAGACTGGACACAGGCGGGGACAGACGAGGACACAGACAGGACTGAGGCGGGGACAGGCGAGGACACGGACTGGACAGAGGCAGGGACAGACGAGGACTCAGACTGGACACAGGCGGGGACAGACGAGGACACGGACGGGTCACTGACGGGACTAGGCAGGGTGTTGGCGGGACCAGCCAACACAATATCAGGCAAAACTTGGGGCAGAGTCACTGTAGCACTGGGCAGCAGTGGAGCCTCTTGAACACTGGGCAGTGATACACACTGGGCACTGGATAGCAAGGACTCCAAGGCGCTGGGCAGCGAAGAATACATGACGCTGGGCAACAGGGAGCGTTGGCGGTGTCGGGAACCATGTCGCGCACGCCCCCTTCTGGAGGTCCCACGGGTTCCCCTGAACACGACCAAACGAGACCCCTCAAATTGGTCTTGGGCTGGAGTCGGCTCAGGATAGACAGGTACCGAGTCATTACAGACAAGATCAGGGAAGTTCACAAAGCAGGCAGGTGTAGGGACGGCCAACGAGGTGCCATGCAGAAGAGTGTCAGCAGCACCGGGCACAGTGACACTGGGCAGCTCGGAGGCGCTGGACAGCGCAGGCTCGGTGGCACTGGGCAGCGCAGGCTCGGTGGCGCTGGGCAGCACAGGCTCGGTGGCACTGGACAGCTCGGGTTCAGGTTCGCTGGGCAGCTCGGGTTCGCTGGGCAGCTCGGGTTCGGGTTCGCTGGGCAGCTCGGGTTCGCTGGGCAGCTCGGGTTCGCTGGGCAGATCGGGCTCGGGTTCGCTGGGCAGCTGGGGTGCGCTGGGCAGCACAGGCATGGACTTGGTGTTGCTGGGCAGCACAGGTTCAGGAACACTAGATACTGGAGAACCAAAAACTCTTCTCAGCTCTGTTGTGAAAGAGTTGTAGCTGGAGCAAAAACTTTGTTCCTCCTCCCACACATCAATAGCCCAGGATAGGGCCTCTCCTGTGAGCATGTACCTCACATAAGCCAGGCGGGAATGTTCAGTGGAGAAGGCAGGTGCCTGGTCCTCAAAAACTGCCCAACACTGGGCAAGGAAAGAGTCACAGGACTCAGGATTGTAACGAAGTGGTCCTCCGTTACTTATATTTGGCACATTTATGCTTTATTTTGCACACATATTGTACCAGTGTTTGATTGAAGTATTTATATTTGCACAGCATATGCACTTTAGTCAGTTGTATTTGCACACAAAGGAAAAGTCATGAGTTGAACTGGTTTATTGAAAGTATTATGAACATGGGAGTTGTTTCCTATCCGGCAGGATGGCCACTCAGCATTGGACAGTACCACCTGGGGAAACAGAGGGATGTTTGGTCATGATGGGCAAGTGCAATACAGTTAAGAATGCAATATGTGTCAGGGCAATATAAGTACGTAATGTAATATGAGACTGTGTTATGGGTAATTGAATACTTACTGCTTCTGTTCTGTCTGTTCCAGTGTGTTCGGGCAAAAGAGTCCCCAGGCTACCAGAGCACCATATATTGGTCTGGACTGGACCACAGTGAAATGGCCAGGGGTGTTTGAGTTATGCATTGGAGCTGCTAATGATAATGGGATATGTGGTTTATCTTGCAATAGGGGGCATAATTGATATTTACTTACCTGTGTAGTGATATAGATTTATAGGCTTATGTGATGTGGGTTATGTGGGGTTCAGAAGTGTTGCATGTTTGACCGGTAATATGGTAGAGTCTGCACTGATTGGTTCAGCTGCCTATAAAAGGCTGCCAGCACGCACACACACACACTCAGTGTTAAAATCAGTGAGAGGACATGGTGGAGCTGCACACCCACACGTCCTATCTGTTTGCTGCTGGTGTGATGCCATTTCCCATGCTGTAAACCTTCTTTTGGAAATAAATCACGATGTGGCAGCATTCTACCTCCTGACTCTGTGCTCATTTCCAGCTGCTTATTGGGCCAACACTACAATTGGTGGCAGTGGTTGGGGCCCACACCAGAGAACAGAGTCATGCCACCCAAACTAGCAAAGAAGGATGCCGGCCAGGAGGCACCAGAGAATGGCGTGGGCTCGTCAGCTGACCCGGGGGTCATGGCAGCGGCTAAGCCGGGGACAGGTCTGGAGGAGCTCACAGAGATGGTGAAGAGTCTTGCCCGGACACAGAAGACTAGAGACGAGCAGATGGAGCAGAGATGGAAGGGTATGCAGCACCACTTCCAGCAGCTCCAGCTGCAGATCAATGACATGGGAGAAGGCCCTGGACATGAGCAGCACCAGGAGGCCAGTAGTCAGGAGGAGGAGGAGGAAGAACCTGATGGGCAAGCCGGTGGGGGGCGTGGTTCCACAGCCCACAGCGTGCCGCCTTCCCACAGGGAACCCAAGTTGCTTCCATTATCTCCAGAGGATGACATTGAACATTTTTGGACCACATTTGAACGAATAGCCACCGTATGCCGCTGGCACAGAGAAGAGTGGGCTATTCGCCTTGTTCCATTACTTACGGGTAAAGCACGTAGTGCGTATGTCTTAATGGACATGGCCGACTCTGACAACTACACCAAAGTGAAAGAAGCCATTTTGTCAAAGTATGAAATAACAGCTGATACTTACCGCAGAAGGTTCCGGTCTCTGAACATCGAGCGGGGAGAGACGCCAAGAGAGCTGTACGTACGTTTGAAAGACCTGTTTGGAAAATGGGTCAAACCAGACAAATCTACAAAGGAAAATATTGCAGAGACATTGATCCTTGAACAGTTTCTGAGGATGGTGCAGCCTGACCTGGAGGTTTGGATCCGCGAACACGATCCCAAGACGGCAGAGGAAGCAGCACGCCTCGCTGAGGTCTTTACATCAGCCAGGAAGGGGAGCAGCATTGGCCGCGAGAACCACAACGCTCAGTCCAGTAAGTCCAATGGGGGTGAACAGGGCTCTGGTCTGGGGAGGGGTTCTAGTGGTAGGAATTTTCCTTCAGCTAATTCTAAGAGATCCTCAAAACAAGACATTAGGTGCTATCTATGTAATGGTCTAGGCCACACCCAATATTTTTGCCCAGCAAATGGTGACAATAAACCAGCTCTGTTCACTGCAGTCCCTAGAGCAACCAACATAGTTACATGTCAGGAGAAAGCCAGTACTGTACCTGTTTTGGTTAATGGTCAGCGGGAGGAAGCCCTACTTGATACAGGGAGTTTTCAGTCAATAGTACTGTCCAGTCTTGTCCCAAGAGAAAGGTGGAATGAAGAGAAGGCCACAATTAGCTGTGTTCATGGTGATAAACATGAGTATCCCACAGCACAGGTTTATTTGACAGTAGGAGGCCAGACATTTTTTTTGTTGGTAGCGCTAGCTCCTACTTTGCCATATGCAGTCATTCTAGGTAATGATGTTCCTACTCTACTAGACCTTGTGCACCAGCCAGTACAGACCGGCAAGGTACAGAGCTCAGGTGAAGGAGGCAAACCAGCTACAAAAGTAGTACAGCCTTGCAATGTGGTTACCACGAGAGCTCAGACAGTTTTCAGAGAGTTGCCATTCGCTGAGGTAGAATTGGAGGCGGGCCCAGTGAAGCCTCTAAAATCAAAGTCCCAGAGAAGGAGAGAGAAGTTGCTTGGCACAGCCAAAAAGGGTGTAGAAGAGCTTTCAACACCAGAATGTCCTTTAGATGTTGAAATTCCACCAGATGTAGGTAGGCTGCAAAGAGAGGACTCTATTTTAAAACCTTGGTTTGAGAAGGTGACTGAGATAGAGGGAGTTAAACAGGGCACGGCAGGCTGTTTGGAAGAGACTACCTATATAATTAAAGGGGGAATACTCTACCAGAGAAAGGGAAATCTTGAGGCCTTAGCACTACCACAGCAGTTTGGACAAAAAGTGATGGAATGGGGCCATTCAATTCCATGGGCAGGGCACATGGCTTCCCACAAAACACTGTGTAGGATTTCTAGTCACTTTGTCTGGCCGGGCATGTATACTCAAATTGCTCAGTTTTGTAGCTCCTGTGAGAAATGCCAATTGACTTCTGGGAGGGGGGTGGCACGTGCCCAATTACAACCTCTGCCAATCATTGAGACACCTTTTGAGAGAATAGCTATGGATATTGTGGGGCCATTAGAGAAGAGCTCATCAGGCCATCGCTACATATTGGTTATTTGTGACTATGCAACACGGTACCCTGAAGTTTTCCCCTTAGGTCAATCAAGGCAAGACAGGTTGCTAATTGCCTTTTACAACTATTCTCCAGAGTTGGCATAGCCAGGGAGATTTTGACAGATTGTGCAACAAATTTTTGTCTAAATTGCTGCAGCAAGTTTACCAGTTGTTAGGTGTGAAGGGTATTAAGACCACCCCTTACCACCCCCAAACGGACGGGCTTGTGGAAAGATACAACAAGACACTGAAAAGCATGCTGCGCAAGTTTGTCTCCAGCACAGGTGCTGACTGGGACCAATGGCTGCCATACCTGCTGTTCGCCTACAGAGAGGTACCACAGGCATCAACAGGTTTTTCCCCTTTTGAACTACTCTATGGTCGGCAAGTGAGGGGGCCACTAGACCTACTGAAAGACTATTGGGAAAGGTCTGAACCAGAGGGGGAGAATGTTGTGGCCTATGTGGTCAAAATGAGGGAGAGGCTGGAGCAGATGTCGGCACTGGCACAGGAGAACCTGAAGGTGGCGCAAAACCACCAAAAGACATGGTATGACCAGAAGGCCAGAGAGCGGGTCCTCAGCCCAGGTCAGCAGGTACTTCTGTTGCTTCCCACCAGTGACAGTAAGCTGCTTACACAATGGCATGGACCATATGAGGTCACTAGAAGAATGGGTACAGTCACATATGAACTGCATATGCCAGAGCGAATTAAAAAATATCAGACTTTCCATGTAAACTTGTTGAAGGAATTCCAGGTTCGACCAGAGCCAGTGCAGCAGTTGTTTGCACGTGGAGTCCAAGATGAGGAGGTGAATGAGAAGTTTTTGCCCACTAGTGCTGCTGAGTCCACCCCAGTGGATTTGTCTTCTCTGTCACTTTCTCAACAGGAGGACATTAAGCCCCTCCTGGACACAAAGCTGTTCCGAGAGACTCCAGGTTTCACCTCTCTTGTACAGCACAAGATTCGTCTGAAGGGGGAGGCTCCAGCTCGTCAGAGGAGTTACAGGATTCCTGAGCGGCTGGTCCCCGAACTGAAGAATGAGATTCAGTCTATGTTGGAGGGAGGCATAATCGAGGTCTCCAGCAGTGAGTGGTGCAGTCCGGTTGTTCTGGTGCCGAAGAAAGATGGTTCATTACGTTTTTGTATTGACTTTAGGTACCTTAACTCTGTATCTGCTTTTGATCCCTATCCAATGCCTCGGATAGATGACATGTTGGAGCGGGTCGGCAAAGCGAGGTACATCACCACTCTGGACCTGAGCAAAGGCTATTGGCAGCTGGCCTTGGCACCAGACGGTAAAGAACTGACAGCATTCAGGACACCATTTGGTATGTACCAGTTTCGTGTCATGCCATTTGGGCTCCATGGAGCACCTGCCACATTTCAGAGACTAATGGATCATGTACTGAGGGATGTGTCTGAATTCTCTGCAGCCTACCTTGATGATTGTATCATTTTCAGCCAGTCCTGGGAACAGCATGTGGGCCACCTACAACAAGTTCTGGAATGCATTCGTGCAGCTGGCCTAACCATCAACCCTCGAAAGTGTGCTATTGCACAAAGAGAAGTGCAATACCTGGGGTTTGTAATTGGCTATGGCAAGATCAAACCACAGGTTGGGAAAGTTGAAGCCATCCGGTCCTTCCCTGTTCCAACCACCAAGAAGAAGGTGAGAGGGTTTGTTGGCCTTGTCGGGTGGTACAGGAAATGTATTCCCCATTTTGCAGAGAGATCAGCAGTGCTCACAGACCTCACGAGAGACTCATTCCCCACTAAAGTGAGATGGACTGATGAGTGTGATAAAGCATTCAAAGACCTCAAGGAAGCAATCTGCACCCATCCAGTCCTTCACACTCCAGACTTTGACAAGCCATTCACCCTGCAGACGGATGCTTCTGGAGTGGGCCTTGGAGTGGTGTTGTTGCAGGAGGTGGATGGAGAGAGGAAGCCAGTGGCATTCCTGAGCCGTAAACTGGAGGACAGAGAGACCAGGTATTCAACAGTGGAGAAAGAGTGTTTGGCGATGAAGTGGGCCATTGACACCCTCAGATACTATCTGTTAGGACGACACTTCTTTCTAGAGACTGACCATCGTGCACTGCAGTGGCTGAATCGCATGAAGGATGCAAACATACGCATTGCGGGTTGGTACCTCTCCCTACAGCCATATGACTTTACTGTTCACTACCGGTCAGGGAAGTCCAATGTGGTGGCTGACTGCCTCTCCCGCATCCATGAAGATTGAGGAGCATTGAGAGGAGGGGGGAAATGTAACGAAGTGGTCCTCCGTTACTTATATTTGGCACATTTATGCTTATTTTGCACACATATTGTACCAGTGTTTGATTGAAGTATTTATATTTGCACAGCATATGCACTTTAGTCAGTTGTATTTGCACACAAAGGAAAAGTCATGAGTTGAACTGGTTTATTGAAAGTATTATGAACATGGGAGTTGTTTCCTATCCGGCAGGATGGCCACTCAGCATTGGACAGTACCACCTGGGGAAACAGAGGGATGTTTGGTCATGATGGGCAAGTGCAATACAGTTAAGAATGCAATATGTGTCAGGGCAATATAAGTACGTAATGTAATATGAGACTGTGTTATGGGTAATTGAATACTTACTGCTTCTGTTCTGTCTGTTCCAGTGTGTTCGGGCAAAAGAGTCCCCAGGCTACCAGAGCACCATATATTGGTCTGGACTGGACCACAGTGAAATGGCCAGGGGTGTTTGAGTTATGCATTGGAGCTGCTAATGATAATGGGATATGTGGTTTATCTTGCAATAGGGGGCATAATTGATATTTACTTACCTGTGTAGTGATATAGATTTATAGGCTTATGTGATGTGGGTTATGTGGGGTTCAGAAGTGTTGCATGTTTGACCGGTAATATGGTAGAGTCTGCACTGATTGGTTCAGCTGCCTATAAAAGGCTGCCAGCACGCGCACACACACACTCAGTGTTAAAATCAGTGAGAGGACATGGTGGAGCTGCACACCCACATGTCCTATCTGTTTGCTGCTGGTGTGATGCCATTTCCCATGCTGTAAACCTTCTTTTGGAAATAAATCACGATGTGGCTGCATTCTACCTCCTGACTCTGTGCTCATTTCCAGCTGCTTATTGGGCCAACACTACAAGGATTACCTCCATAACGCTCAGGGTGAGGAGCGTGGAGCCCCTGGGTGGGCAAGGCATGGGCAGGAGATGGCAGAGTACAGGCATGTGTCACAGGGGTGTACACCGACAGACCTGGGCTCACTAGCGGCTTGCTCCAAACTGCTGGCATCTTGAAAATAATCAAAAACAAAACTCTTCCCGCTGGGTCCAATGGTGGTTGGATTATTCTGTCAGGAGGTGGTTTCCAAGTAGGACCCAAATGCGAGGAAGTCAGAATCAAGTGGAAGTTTATTTAAACAGAGGTTTGCAGGAGAGCAACACCATCAAACAAACATAAAACAGACTAGGAACTCAGGTGACAATACAATAATCCAACACAGAACACAACCAAACACAGGGTTTAAATAGGCACAAGATTAACAGGACACAGGTGAACTCAAATCAAATCAACAACAGGATTGGCTGGGGGAAAACAAGACACAGGTGAAACAAAGAACCAAAAATCAGGGAAGGTGAGACAAGGCAGGAACCAACTACAAAGGAAAACAGGAAACACAAAGCATCACTTCAAAATAAGATTCAAGAACACCATAGCATAACTTCAGAATAAGTTCCAAGAACAACAAAAACAACACACAGAAGGCAGATCCTGACAGTTTACCACAGACCAGAGTCTCCAACACCCAGCTGTGTGTCTATGAAGAGTGACTGGTCTTTACAACAACCTCCTAACCTCAGCAATGAACCTGGACCTCCAGACACAAAGTAAGATCACTGATCTCTGTGACCTTCAACTGGAAAGACACAAACAACAATGTCTTGTCAATGTAGACAGTAGTAGAATATCTCCCTGTCAGCTGTAGTGTTCTTTGATTCAGTGATTATTAGGCTGTCTTGGACATGCACAGAGGTAGAGTAGCCCTAAACTGTACTCAAGGTCAAGGTTGTTGGTCTGAAAATTAACAGAGGAACTAGAAAATGAAAACAGTGGCTTGTGACACCTGTTAGTGTGATGCAAAAATCTACAAGCTCACGATACTTTGCATCATGATGCGTTGTGAACTTGTAGAGCTGCTATTTTCTTTTAAAATGTCACACCTAATGAGTAATGACATGAACAAAATGGAGGTGGTGTTTATATCTGTCTCTAGGTTATATCAATATTTAAAGGAGCATTCAGTGATTTGGGTGATTTGGAGAACCACCCAGTCCGCCCCGGTAACAAAATGTGCACATGCACGCTCTACAGTGGGGGGAAGTGCAACAGGCCAACAGCATGTGCACCAAGGCCCGCCCCCACTCAATCATGATTGGAGGAAGGCCCCTCTCATCCTGATTGGATGAAGGCTTTGCCACCCACCACCAAAACTGAAACTAGGGTTTTTTGACCCCAGGGGCTCACTGGGGACAGGGAGGAACTCCTTATATGGTCAGCACACTCTATAGTAGGGAGAATTATCCAGAAAAAAAGAAAAAATAAGTGATATTTGAATTAAGTCAAATCACTGAATATACCTTTAACCAATAAAATGAGCAACTGGGAAGACACAGACAATGTCTTGTATCTGCTCACAGATGTAGACAGTATCTCACTGTCAGCTGTAGTGATCTATTTTTTAGTGATTCAACTCAAGTTGTCTTCCACACACAAGCAGTATCAGAATCATAACCTAGGTTACCAGGATTCTATGGAAGTCTAAAGTCAGAGCAATGTTGTTCATTTACACAGAAAGAGGAAGAGGAGTAGTTGTGTTGTGACAGAGCAGACGTCCAGGTGTTCAGGAGAGACATTCACAACCACACCTGGACTGAAGACAACCGGTCAAACCAGCTGTGGACAAAGTAAGACTGGACAGAATTTGCACTAATTAACAATTCATTCATGACTTAAATGTTTAAATGGCAGAACAACACCGGTCAACTCTAGACTTAAACAATTCACACAGTATTATTTTCCTGGCTGTTTAGTGTTTCCTATGGTAGGATTCAACACATTAATAATTTGATTACACAGCTGTAAGAATGTAAATGTATTAATGAGGAAGCTGAATGTTTAAAATCTATGAATTCTCTTCTCATTGCAGATGTCAGTGTTCAGGAGGAGTTAGAGGATTATAAGATCAGTTTGAACAGTCTTGATCGTGTGACATACATCACATACATCACACCCTCCCTCTCCAGCATCTACACCAGGGATGTCAAACTCAAATACACAGTGGGCCAAAATAAAGAAATCGGTCGAGGTCGAGGGCCGGACTGTGTTTCAACACACGGGCACCGCGGTCCCAGGCAAACAGCAAAAATGTAGTATGCATTTAAAACTGAAAATGCATTATTATTAAGCTCAGTTTCCTGTTCTATGATCCTCACCAAGCACTGCTTTCATAGTATGTGTCACTCGCAGTGCATTGTCGGACTTGTAGTATTATGGTGGTCCGTGCAGTATACCAGAGGGCCAGTTCTAATACTAATTAAATATCATTCCGCGGGCCAAAGATAATTCACTCACGGGCCTGATTTGGCCCCCGGGCCTTGAGTTTGACATATATGATCTACACAGAGCTCAACGTCGCAGCGGGAGAGAGTGAAGGGGTTAATAACCAACATGAGGTGTGGCAGCTTGAGACAGTTTCCAAGAAGAAGACCCTCCATGACAAACTAATCGAGTGCTGTCGCATCTTTAAGACCCTCCTCCCTGGCAGAGACAAACCCAGCAGAAGAGTTCTGACCAACGGCATCGCTGGCATCGGAAAAACATTCTCTGTGCGTAAGTTCACTCTGGACTGGGCAAAGGGTTTGGAGAATCAAGACATCATTCTCCTTGTTCCCTTCTCTTTCCGGGAGCTTAACTTGGTCAGAGATAAGCAGTACAGTCTTCTCAACCTGATCCATGTTTTCCATCCAACGTTAAAGAAGGTCACAGAAGAGCAGCTCGCTGTCTGGAAAGTTGGCTTCATCTTTGATGGTCTCGATGAAAGCAGGTTTTCACTGAACTTCCACAACAATGACATCATCTCTGATGTCACAGTGACATCATCAGTGGACGTGCTGTTGACAAACCTCATCAAGGGGAATCTGCTCCCCTCAGCTCTCCTCTGGATAACCACCAGACCTGCAGCAGCCAATCAGATCCCTCCTGCATCTGCACACAGCTGTTTATGTTGTTTATGTTTACGTAGAGTGCTACATTATAATCAAAGTGTGTGTGTGTGTGTGTGTGTGTGTGTGTGTGTGTGTGTGTGTGTGTGTGTGTGTGTGTGTGTGTGTGTGTGTGTGTGTGTGTGTGTGTGTGTGTGTGTGTGTGTGTGTGTGTGTGTGTGTGACAGTGACAGTGATCATCTCTGATTTTACATTTAATCTGTAATTACAGACTCGTTGATTGTCAACTCGGTAAGGAATACATTGAAGTTGTGGCTTCAGCTCTCAGTTCTAATCCATCTCATCTAAGACACCTGGATTTAAATTCAAACAACCTGAAGGATTCACTGGACGTGCTCTGTGATGCACTGAGAAGTCCACACTGTAGACTGGAGACTTTAAAGTCAGATTAATTTACACTGGCCCAGGCGGTGGCGTAACCGTCTGGGTACCCGACTGGTAATCCAGTCGCAGTGTGCCGCAGGTTCGACTCCCGAGCCCGACACGGCCTTTACTGCATGTCTTCCCCCATCTCTCTCCCGTTTCCTGTCAGCCTACTATCTGTCCCTTCAAAATAAACCAATAAAAGGCGTAAGCCGCAAAAAAATATCTTAAAAAAAAAAAAAAAAGATTAATTTTTTCATAGAAGACAATCAAACGTCCAGTGTTTTATTTCTCATTTAGACGGATGAACTTTCTTTGTCAGAGAGATGCTGTGAAGTTCTGGCCTCAGCTCTCAGCTCTAATCCTTCTCATTTGAGAGAATTAGACTTGTCGACGTCTGGACTGAAGCATTTCTCTGGACTGGAGTCTCTGAAGTGAGTAGACTTGGACTGTGTCCATGTTGGTTAGTGCAACGGCTCCCTTGTTTCATGTTCCAATGGCATAAATGCATGTGACGTTTGCAGACCTGGAAACTAATACATTTAGTTCCAATCATACTGAAACAGTGAAGTGTGTCCAGTTGCCTGGCACAGGGCCAACTCAATGACTCTGGACTCTAAACATAGACTAGTTAAAAGGCAGAGCAACACTTCATGGACAATTAAAATACTGTAAGTAGGCTATACGTCATATCTAAACTACAATATCAGTTGTTTTCATAACACATTATGTAAATAAGTTAAAATTATCAATATTGTCAAAAGTTGACTGTACTAGTCTTTACGTGCCTATTATATTCACAATGCCCTGTAAGCATTTCTGAAACAATAGCAGAAACTAAATGTTTATTGATAAGTGTTCTTGTATTTATTATGTTTGGGTGAGCTTGTATATTTTATATTTTTTGAAAACTTGAAAAACGACATGGTTCTCAACCACTGGTTGAGAACCACTTAGTTGAAGTAGGCTTACATTATCCATATTTTCTAGGGGGAGCATGGAAATGGTGCCGGATTTGCGTAAATGGTCACGCCCCCTCCTACTAGTAGCACGGGATAAGGTACAGATTTAGACCACGACGGAGGGGCGCTCTCTCAAGCAAACTTGAGCCACGTGCCGAACGTTGCGAAGTTCGCTTAGCCGACTCAGCCCTGTTCGAGTTGCGAGCCGATATGGACAGAATAGTAAATCATGTTCTGGCGAGAGCGTTTGCCCCGACTGCCACTCAAAGTGGCTACTGGCCAATCACAGCGCATCCTTGCACAAGTGCACTAGCCAATCACAGCGCGTCCTTACGCAAACCCAGCAGCATTTCCATGCTCGCTTCCTAGGGCGCAACTCCCCAGGTGGCGCAACTCCCCAGGTGGCGCAGTTGGCTACCAGTCTTCATACCACCCTGTTACTGTTACCTGGGGGCAGTGGTGGCCGAACGGTTTGCGGAGCGGTCTTGTTATCGGAAGGTCGCCAGTTCGAATCCCCGGAACGGCACGTTAAAATTACCACCGCTGAAGTGCCCTTGAGCAAGGCATTGAACCCCTACCATGAAATGTTCTATGAGCAGGGTCTGGCTGTAAACAAGCATCTCGAGCTTAGTCCATTCACCCTGGGTAAACAAAGAACTTTGCTTTGCTTTACCTCATTCATCTTTTTCAGTGGGATGGGGTTTGTCTCAGTGATCCTGCAGAGGGCGCCCTAAGCCTTTGTCCTAACCTGTGGACAGCTATGAACATTTCTGTCAGTACATTTGTGTCTTTTTGCAGTTATTCATATTATATGTGCTGTCAGGTTTAGTGATGAGTGAAGTCTGTAATGTTTTTTAATAAATACTAATACTAATATTTTAAAACTCAGCTCAAGAAACAACCAAATGAACGGATATATTTGGCATGATGTTTTTAAAAAGCACTCAATTATATTGTATAACTAGAAAAAGTGCCCTTCTGGGCACAGGTCTCCACCAGGAGGATAGGAGTGTGTGTGATGCTTGGCCTGTTGTAGCGCCACCATGAGGCTGATTTGAAAACTGTCAAGTGGCATTTCTTCCTCAGCCCAGTGGGAATATGCATGCACAGTTTCACCACAATCGGACGCTGCGTTGAGTTAGCCTGGCTGGCTGATTCGGTCTGGCTTATTAGCCAGGCTAGCGTTGAGTAGTTGTGGCGATTTGTACAAAACGGGTACAAAGCGGGCTACTCCTGAAAAGTTTAGAAGCCAATCGTAGCCAATGAGGGTGGATTATGAGAAATCAAACAAACCAGTCTTGATCACATGACTATGGAGAGCATGTGTACCGATTTGGATAAAATCTGAAGGAGTAATATTAGAAAATGTGTTTTACATATGTCGGCCTCCTGGTGGCGCTATAAAGAGCAGATGTGAAAAATTCCAGGCAAAGGTTTTTCTTTGGCCTCTAGGGAGTTGGCATACAACGTTATCCACAGATCCGTGCAGTTAGAGGTAAAAAACACTTTTTGGACAGTTATAGCGCCACCATGAGGCTGAGTTGAAAATGTTCATGTGGCATTTCTTCCTCGGCCTAGTGGGAATGTGCGTGCACAATTTCACGGAAATCACACGATGTGTTCATGATTTGCAGCATTTTGTTTGAAACTGAGCACTCCTGCGAACTTTGTTAGCCAATCAGGATGGAGTCTGAGAAATCTGAAAGGCCCATTTCGTTGAATGGCTCTAGAGAGACTGTGTACCAATTTGCGTGATGTTTGGACAAAATCTGTAGGTGTACTGTCCAAAAACTTGTTCTCCTGGTGGCACTATAACAGGCCGTTCTGGAATTTTTGGGGCAGAGGTTCATCGTTGGCATCCAGGGAGTGTGTGTGCAAAATTTGGCATCGACCGGGTTAACGGTGCCGGAGATTAGCTGTTCACAGATGGATGGACGGACACACGGACACACGGACACACGGACACACGGACGGACGGAGTGCAAAACATACTCTCTCCCCATGCCTTCGGCCTGGTGGAGACAACTAAATCAAGTCATAAAAAAGTATTAATATAACTAAATATGAACCATATGTCAAAAGGGCATACGAAAGGCTGATGATAAATTATTCGATAAATTAATATTCACATGCATTTAGTAATGTTATGATGTTATGTCAGTAATTAAATATAGGTAAAGTGATATTTTTGGTTAAAACAAAACGTTTTCAAAGGTTAAAGCTACAGTATTTCTGATAGTAATCATGGCTATTTAGCGTGTTTGTTCATTTGTCCCTCTCAGCTCTTTAATACAGAACATGTTCAGGTGGGTGGCCAAATTTCAGCCAATCAGGAGAGACTATCTGTCTGCTTCGTTTTTATATTGTTCCCTCCTGTTTGAATAAAATTGGTATCCCGACATGAAAATTCATAGCATGTGCATGTGGCCCCTGGGCCCCAGCTGTATGCTATGCTCTATAGTGGTTCCCAAACTTTTTCATGTCAAGGACCCCCAAAATGATACTCATTAGCCTGCGGACCCCCCATTTGAAAATATATGCCAAGGACCCCCATAAGAGAAGGTTTTTACGGCACTAGCTGTGATTTTCAACCATTTTTGACAAGCATACCTCTCATCTATGTATCTATTTAAATTATGTCATGTATACAGTACATATACGTAGATACATACTGTACAGTATATCTCCTCTACATACCTCTCCTCTTTTCCACTTTTTTACAGCTATTTGTATGGAAAGGAAAGGGGAGAATGTGTCTCAGAATTAGCCAGATCATAATAGCCAACAATGAATCCACCATGTTTTGGATGTCATTTTTCACAGGCTATATTTGTGAGATCCCATGCTGTGCTTCCTTGCTGCTTTTCTATCCCTCTTTTATTGTCGCTAGAATACATGTCACACATGTATCCCTGACTTTTCGACAAATCTGCCCTGCTTTGTATGTGTGGAGTCTGTGGACTTTGGAGTGCCACAGAGCCACAGCTGAAACGCAGAGACAAGAATATTATTGCTGTCTCAGCAGGAGGAAAGCGGATTAAGTCACTTCAAATAGGGGCCATTCCGAATCTTGATGCAGCAAATATTTGCGAGAACCATGCAGCTTTCTACTCAGCGATGGAGAGGATTTTTGTCAGGGCTTTGGAACATGGCTCCAGCTCTGGTACTGGCTGTGAAACAGTGGAGGCCTGGTCTAAGGGCTGGCACATAAAAACACAAAACAAGCTTTAGTGTAAATCATGCTGTATTTGTAGGCCAAGAGTTCATCAGCAATCTTGTGCAATATCGGTTGCAGGCTCAAACCTGCTTCATCTCAAATAGATTTAGGTATTTTTTGTCACTTCAGAGAAAGGTAGTAGGTGCAAGATAACTCAATTTAGGATTATAAAAGCTTCTGACTTCTGAAGTGAAATTGAAATATAATATCCTGCTAGCAGCGAGACTTAGAGTTGTGTCATTATTCTTGGGGTTACTCTGCCCTTCTAAAGCTGCCTTTGTTCTGCTCCTTGCTGAGACACCTTTCAATACCTGTTGTATAGACCTGCTAGAGACACTGTTACCTCGGCAACAAGGAGAATATCTTGGGAATATCTTCACACAACCTATAGACAGTGTAAAAAGACCGCTTTAGAAGGGCAACGTCACCCTAAGAGCATGCAGGATACTATATTTCAGTTCAGAGAAGCCAGCAAGTATAATCCATTGAGAGAGTATTGTTTCTGATAATACAAATTACAACGTGACTAAACACTGTAATGTTTCCCTAATGTTTCACCCAGTTACAGAGCTTCTGTAACTGCAAGAGACCCATATGGGATGTGTGAATATCCCATAGGCCTATATGTTCAAGGTACACCAACTGTGTTCTTCTAAACTGGGGCTGCAGCTCTCATATTTAACAAAATGCACCACATAGAGGATAGAGCTGTCTTACACCAAAACCACGCCTTCAGCATCCAAGCTTTCTAATGCATCATTGCCCCTCCAAAATATGCTCTCCAGACCCCCGCTGTGCCTCAGTTTTAATGTGTTGGTTTAACTCCTCCTCGTACAGATGAAAAGCCCTTCATTTTCTCCTTTGTGTTGCCTGCATGGCACTAATCTTGTGTCTGGAGGGGAAGATCCAGCAAGAGCCTGGAGCTGTTCCAGAGCTGTGCCCTCAATCCCAGCAGTGCTGACAACCTTAAACAAGTGGCAAGATCACTGTGAGTGCTGTCCACACAGACTTCTGTGTGGACAGTCTTTAATCATATGCTGTAACAAGGCACACATGAAGAAAAACAATGATGACAAGAAAACAGAAAGCCACTGATAGCTTTTAGTTTAGTTAATGTTGCAATTTAAATGACCCCATTCACCACCACCACCACACCACCACCAATGATTGTGTTTGTCACTGATGCATAAGATGAGTGGAGTTGCCAAATATTCAGCTTTCTATGAGCTGTCTATGAGCTTCATGATTGCCGCATAATAAGCTGACTTATTGTCTAACTTTCTTCCCCCTAGTTTTCTGCTGGGAAAGCACAGGGCGGCAATTGAGGTCTATAATGAAGCTGCGAGGCTCAATGAGAAAGACTGGCTGAGCGAAAGAAATCAATCCTCTATTAGGTTGTGTACAATTTATCTGAGAAAATCAACAAGGCTCCTGGCATATAGCATTCTAAATGCGGGAGGGAAATTGACCTCCATGTGCATCATGATGCCTATAGAACACAATGCCTAGACACACGTTTATTTTCCCATTTATACGAGAAAAGTGTCAAGGTTTTAACAACAAGGCCACATTTACGTGGGTCAGTTAGCCAGTGGTGGAAAAGTACAGTACTCACACATTACTTAAGTAAAAGTAGAAGAAAAATTACAAAAAATTGAAATACTGGAGTATTTAAAAAAAAAAAAAAGTATTTGAGTAAATGTACTTAGTTTTGTAAAAGCTCAAGTTTTGTTTTTATCTGGGCCCACTGGGGCCTCAGTTATTGTGTCAGTCACGTAATCACAGCATCCCTGTAACCCCTGTGCAATTAAGTAAACAAAGCATATTTTTTTTTTTTTTTATAAAGTATATTTATTGGTTTTTACAAACAGACATTACACAACATTACAGACAACAAACAGACATTACACAACAAGAACATAATAACAAACAACAAAAGAAAAGTAAAACAATAAAAAAAAAAAAAGAAACAGCTCAGGCACAACATCACTATAAATAAAAAGAGATTGAACATACAAAGACATGGCAAGGACAATGAACCACAACGACTCTGAGTTCCGATAGACTCCCATTCAGGAAATACATCCATACAAATACACGTTAAAAAGGCAGACAACACAGTTATCATAGGCACAAAACATCACAACAAGAGCAGACCCATGCATACTCCACTCAAAGGCGGCAACCGCCCCCCCCCTCCAGGCGGCAGGGCCACCGCCCCAAGAAGCGGCCCCGACGCAATGCATCGAGACCCCTGCCCGGGCGACCACCCCCCCCATACCCAAAGGGCAGACCAGCCCCCACCCCAAAGCAGAGCACACACTAGGGAAGAATGCTGGCATATAAGATATCTAAGGCTGGCACGGAAAACCTCCAAGTATTGTGGCAGACAATGTTGGTCCAATATGATCTAAATAAGGGTCCCAAATTTTGTAGAAAGTGTCCAATTTAGAATGCACCATGCATGTAATGTATTCACAAGGAATACAGTCCATTATAATGTTATGCCATGATTTCTTTGATGGAGCAACATCCTTGATCCAAAACAAAAGAATATTTTTCCTAGCAGCAAACGTCAATAAGCTGAACAACCTCTTATGTTTGACATCAATAACATGATCATCCGGGAGACCAAGTAAAAGACACAACGGGTTTAAATCGATCGGGACACCAAAAATAACAGAGAGTTCTGATACAATGTCATACCAATAGTTCTGAAGCTTCACACAGGACCAAAGACAGTGAACATAATTACCAATCTCTGTCTTGCATTTAAAGCAAAATGGGGACGCACTGACATCCATTTTATTCTTGAGAGCAGGAGTTATATGTATACGATGTAATATCCTGAACTGGATGGATTTAGTTCGGTTACAAACTGAAATCTGTTTTGCATAGGCCCACATATCTGCCCAGTCCTCATCATGAATAGAGACGTCCAGGTCTTTTTCCCAGGACTGCTTAGTAACCTGAGAGGATATAGATGAGTAGGAATTCAATACGTCACAGAAAATTGAAATTTGTTTCTTGGAAAATTGCAAAGAGAGGGCTCGTTCTACCTGTGAAGCGGAACTATTGGTTACAAGTGAAGTGTCCTCAGTAATAAAATGTCTAATTTGTAAATACCTAAAGAATTCAGATTTTAGCAACCCATGACGCTGCTGCAATTGTGTGAAAGACATCAAGGTCTGGCCATCAAACAGGTCTCCAAGTTTGGTAATGCCCTTCTCATGCCAGGTCCTAAAGCCTACACCCGAATGTCCCGGCCCAAAGTCGGGGTTGCCTACCACTGGAGTAAGGGGAGATGTCAATTTAGCACGGCCTTCAATAGTACGCACAGACCTCCAGGCTTTGACTGAACATAGCGTGATGGGGTTAGAACAACATTTCCTAATAGACTTAAGGTCCTTTATGAATAATAGATTCCAAAGAGGGCACTTGGACTGTGAAGATTCAATATCAAGCCAAATCGAGGAAGGATCCGATTTAAGCCAATTCGTAAGCACCCTGAGGTGCGCGGCCAGTTGGTAATGCCTTATATTGGGCAGATCTAGACCACCATCTGCGCTATCCATTTGCAGCTTGGCCAATTTCAGCCGAGGCTTCCTCCCACTCCAGATGAAAGTACTTAACCAGCCTTCTAGTACCTTGATAACCTTGTTTGTCAACAATACAGGAATCATTTGCAATGGATAAAGTATTCTGGGGAGAACATTCATTTTTATAAGAGCTATCCTACCTAGCCAAGAGAGGGGTAAGGGGGCCCAACGTTCCAAATCTGCTTTTATAATATCTAAAAGAGGAGGGAAGTTGGCCTTGAACAGTGTATCATAAGCAGGTGTTATAGTCACTCCCAAATAAACGAAACCAGCAGGTGACCATTTAAAAGGGAAGGGTTCGGACAGGTCTGGGATAGATGTTAGAGAACCAAGTGGCATGGCTTCAGACTTAGTGAAATTAATTTTGTACCCCGAAAAGGCGCCAAACCTAGAGATCATTTGAGTTAGACAGGGAATAGAGGAATGAGGTCTGGAAATAAAAATTAACACGTCGTCTGCATAGAGTGTGATTTTGTGCTCCCTTTCACCGATTCGAACACCAGAGATCAGAGCAGACTGTCTGATTGCCTCGGCAAGCGGTTCAATAGCGATTGCGAAGAGCAACGGGCTGAGCGGATCTCCTTGGGGAAACAAAGCATATTTGTATCATATAAGTATCATAATTGAGAAGCGTGTAGAATAGAACAAATCCAGCGCAGCGATAGTTCATTGAGACACGGAAGGCAGAAGGTTTAATATATAAACCCCCCTTCATTCTCTATCAGAACTGTGTCTCGGTTCACAGATAATCTGAGATATCAAATGTGATATGATATTATGATATGATATCATATGAGCAGAGCCATACCGCCATACTAAATGCAATAGCTTTGCAATAAATGGTTAATGGTCATTCTGAGCTGAAGTGTTTCAATGAATTCACATTTGTTTTTAAATTGTTTAAAACAATTATTCTGATTTACCACAAGCCTTATTTTATAACTGTCGCATTTTATTAAAATCTAATATTCTTTATGTTAGATTAAATTGATTAACTGTTGTTAATCAATAAATGTATTATTTTTGTTTACACGGTACATTATCAAGTTTAAGAAATGTTTACGGGATGGGTAAAATGTTATTAACACTGAGGATTCACACTTCTGTCACTCCAGTTCAGAGTGCGTGACAGATTTTATTAACATTGCGTGCCAGAGACAATGGCAACATTATTCTCCCCATCATTGTGGGTTTTGCATGCAGTCAGGCATAACCAGGAATGGCAGCTATATGTGTTGAACTGGTTAGACAGGACAGGTGATCACTCATGTGATGGCTAAATTACATTGTATACTATTACTTTATTGTTGATTCACGATTCAAGAGGGTTTTCAGTGTCACTCACAATCACATACAGGTACTACAAGCCGTGAAATGATGGTGTGGCATATGTTCTGTAAGACTGGTTGTGTTTGTGTTGGCACTTTGGTTTTGTCTACAAGGATGAAAGTTGTAGTGGCACCTTTTGAAACAGAGCCAATACCATGTAGCTTATCACAGTTATGTTACTTACCCATATTCTGTAGTCAAATACAGTATGAGTCCCTTATGCAGTCCAAATGAGCCAATGCCTCAGGTATAATTTGACCCTTTCCTACCACAGGAGATCAGCCACAATCTAGGTGCATGCTACTCCTTCCTGAATGTGCAAGTATGCTGAGTTCATCAACAATGTATACCCTTTTTAAAGGTCATCATCATCATGCCCTAGTGGTTTGACTGCAGTTCTTTCCTGACTCTCCTAGGCTGTAGACTAGAGCATCTAAACATAGCTCTCCAGACGAACAAGCATGACCGGACCTTTATGATGCTGGGGAAGGTCCACCAAGCTGGGAATACCATCCATCCATCCATCCATCTTCAACCGCTGATCCGTAGTCGGGTCGCGGGGGCAACAGCTCCACCAGAGAGCTCCAGACTTCCCTCTCCAGAGCAACATTAGTGACTTCCTCCTGCGGGATCCCAGAGTCGATGTGTTTCCTCCAACTGCGCCTTGGTCTGCCCCGGGGTCTCCTCCCAGTGGGACGTGCCTCGAGGACCTCCCTAGGGAGACGCCCGAGAGGCATCCTAACCAGATGCCTGAACCACCTAAGCTGGCTCCTTTCCTTTCCTTACCGGGAATACTGACAAAGCTATTGAAGTGTATAAGCGTGCCGTGGAGTAAGTAGAGCGTGAATATGATATCATTGGAAATCATCAAATTATTATTTTAATTCACACTAACAGTTAAGATTTGTAATGGTTCTAGTCCCATATTGAGTAAGAAAAAAACATTATTGATCCTAAAGTTCTGGTGACATCCATACTGCAGTGCTGTAAATAAAGGAATCTACACAAGGGTGTTGTGTTTAAATGAATGAATCAAGTACCCAAATCCCTGAGCGTCTTACACCTTTGTCTGTTTTTCCCTCTTTTACTCTTCATCCAATTGTCTTCACCAGTATTTTTCTTTGAGCCATGTTCGTCTCCCCAACAACAGATAATTAAAACTCCACAGTTATGCTAAATTAAAGCCCATCTGAATAATCAGCCCCTGAATTGTGTTTGGTGTAATGACATGCATAGTTAGTCAAATTCTTGTGCTATCGTATGCTCTATTCAGGTTCTCCCCAGAAAATACTGAAGTGCTGACTACTCTGGGTTGGCTGTTTTTACAGGTTTGTTAATTATCATTCATTTTTGTCACATTGGATTGGTAGTGAAAAGGGATGCGTGAAACATACTGTTACATACTGTACCGTACTTGTAAGTGTTGTACAAGAATTAGCCATATAATAGTGATGTTTCTGAAAACAGTTGATGTAGACATAAGCATTAGAACAGGAATTAATGATTTACTCTGTTTCTTTCAGCTTGGGAAATAGCAAAAAGCCTTTGAGCACTGTTGAGGAATTTTCCATTTCACATCTCTTACTTTTAGTTGCACATAATTTGTAGAACTTTGCTTCACTTTGTACAACTCACTAGTGTGAACAGGGCCTCTAGTCATTTTGACCTGTGGAGCCAGGAGACTCCAGGCTCTGGTTAGTATCAACAAACTGCAGGTTGAAAAGACCCTCAGCTCTGAACTCGGTAGAATCTGCACCTAGCTCGCTGATAACAAACTATCCTTACACCTGGGAAAAACTGAATCCATTCTCTTCGGATCAAATAGTAATCTCAGGCAGATGGCTTCTTGTTTAGAGTGGGTGACAATATTATCACACGAAAAGATGAAATTACCTACCTAGGTTCCATCCTGGAGGCTAATCTTTCCGGTGATAAAATGGCCACCAACGTAATAAAAAAAGTCAATCAAAGAACAAGATTCCTTTACAGGTTCTCCTCACTGGTCAACAAAAACACCTTGAAGACCTTAACAGGAGTCCTTGTACAAGGTTTCTTCGACTATGCATGCACCTCTTGGTACCACAGCACCTCAAAGGCCCTTAAAACAAGGCTCCAGACCTCCCAAAACAAACTGGTCAGGCTCCTACTTGGCCTCACCCCCAGAACCCACCTCACCCCTGCCCACTTTGACAGGCTGGAATTTAGGGTCGACGACAGAGTACAGCATCTTGCAATGGGTCCGGTCCACAAGATTCGATACACCACCAAGATACCCATGTATCTGTCTAAATACTTCCTTAATGTTAACGAAGTCCACACCCACAACACCAGAGGGAGTGCAACAAACCATGTGCAACCCAGATTCGGCACAAACAAGGGACTAAATTATTTTCGCTCCTATGCCACCAAAATGTGGAACGCCCTACCAACAGTCATTAAGACATGCGAATCCCTTGACTCTTTCAAAACCACTCTCAAAGGGCACCTACGGACGGCTGCAATTCGAAACTAACCCCAAAAATGTATGTGGAGATCCACATGGAAATGGTGTGGCTCCATGTGGATCTGGGAGTTCATGTGGCCAGCCTGTGACATTAGTCAACTATGACGTCTGAGGTTTTAGTCTGAACAATGTCTTCCATTATAAAATTAAAGTAGTGCATGTAATTCTGTTGCCTACTGGCAATGTGCACAAGCAATGTGATGCTGATCGGTCCAGTGGTTTGTGAGATTAGCTCACAAACACACATACACACGCACGCATGCACGCACGCACGCACGCACGCACACACACACAGAAAAACAAGACAGAACACCCCTACAGACGGCTAGTCTTGAGCCATGCCGTAACAATGCAGCGCAGTCAGTGATGTGATCTGTTAAGTTTCAAAGTGACATCCTTGCTCCAGTCTCTCTCCCAATTTACTCCTAGGCCAGTACGATACAGACCCATGGAGATTTTGATGTGGCCATGAACAAGTACTGTGTGGCAGCCTGCGCTGTGCCAGAGAGACCGCCTTTCTGGAAGAAGAAATATGTAGCTGTGAGTAATAGTGTTCACTTCATTCATCTAGGACCCCATGGAAGTGGTCCCATGATAAACCTTCAACCATCTTCAATCATAGCAGACAGTAGCCTATGCCAGAGAGACACCACAGCATTATTTGTTGTATAGCTCTCGTATGGCTGAACCTGAACCGAAATGAACCGAAAATATATCAAAACCGATATTTAGAAACAATAACAAATAAAGTTTTTTTTAATTTTTTATTATTATTAACTTGTATTTCTTATAATCAACGAATTGACATGATATTATACTTTATTATACATTTATACTTCATAATACCTTCATAATAGTGGCGTAGAAAAATAGCCCATTGTATGTTGGTACATACAGGCAGGTTCATCCCAGAGGGGATGACAATGATGGCTAAAAACAGCCATAGAAACTTGCCCATTTGTGATAACCAACCATCACATTTTGTGATGACGGCTATGGTCGTTTTTAGCCCAAGGTGCATTTGACAATATGATTCTTCCACTTCCAGCAGCCATCAGCCTCTACCCATGGGAGAGCTGTACATGTTGCTAGCAGCCAGGTACTGACGTATCCAGAGTAATTGAACATAGCTATCAGAACACATTCATTATGTATTTAAAATTATAACAATAACAAACTCTTTAGCCATATGACGAACTTACAGTATGTGACAAATGGATTGGCACACATTTTTTTGTCTTTAATTTACATTTATACTAGAACGCATTATATGACCGTGTACTATTTTAGCCTTTGTCGAAACCAAATATTATAAAGTCACAGCACAGCACAACACCCACTAGCAAACTGCATAAAAAAACCCGTCAGAGGTTACAATGAATTATTGATTCTCTGGCTGATCTGTCTTACAGGTCCAATTCACTGGTCAACCTGAACTTTGACATCCTGCTCTACAACCACGGGGACAAGAAAGGAGCCCTGGAACAGTATCAGGAGATGGAGAGCAAAGTCAACATTCTCAGAGACTCTGTAGTAGCAATGTGGAGTTTGATCCTGAGGTACTGTTGATCCAAATGTTTGTCAGATCCAGTGTAAATGTAAAGTCACGTGTCCAGCAGATGAGTATAATGTGTGTATATATATATAATGTATAATGTTGTTGTTGACAGTCCTTTGCCTCCATTGTTTCATCCAGCCTGCTGGAAGTAAGTTCATAATCTTGATTCTGGCTGTTCAGGGTTAGGGTTCACTTCACTGACAGCTGATAGATATGGCTCAGAAGATGGGGGCTGCCCTGCAGGTGGCAGAGAGTCATGGGGGGAATAACCCAGCCAAGGATTCCAAGTCAAAACCACATAAAGCAGCTGTCACCAAAAGTCCTGGTGCCCGCCTTGGGACCAATCAGAGCATGGGCCAGCCCAGGCCTAGCCCTGTTTGGAACCTCACCCTCTGCTATTAGCTCAGAGAAGAAGTTCTGTGTCAGGATACCCATTCATAGGTAGAAATGGGTAGAACCCGTCCAACTGCAGTGTAGAAAACCCTTTTTGCGGTATCGTATCAAAAAGTAAAGGTATTTCCTGAGAGCTACAGAGTACAGATGATAGTTTTTTTATTGGAAAGTAAAACCTTTGAAGCGGGGTGAAACAACCGCTATAGCTTATGAAGTCAGCCAGTGCTATGTTTTCCCAATGCATTCTTATGGAAGCAGTACTGTGCATGTGGATAGGGGTTGACAGGCCACAGGATGACTAAATAAGCTATTTAAGCCTGATTTTAGCTGCAGTTGGACGGGCTCTACCCATTTCGACCTACCTGTATGCAGGGATATCCTGACACAGAACCTCTTCTCGGAGCTAATAGCAGAGGATGAGGTTCCAAACGGGGCTAGGACATGTCTCCAGCAAGATCATCAAGTTATACCAGGTGCAGTATTCTGGAATAACATCTGTGTCTGTTAGCTTAGTACCGCAGTACTATTTGAACTGATCAACACAATATAATTTATATTATCAAAGACTGGAATGTTGACACCGTATATTTCCAAATAGTAGCCCGGGCGTTTAATACGCAAAATTGATTTGGACCTCGGCCACATGAAACAAACCAGGCGGACACGGCGTTTGCACAGACCCAAATTAGGCTGAAGAAACTGTAAATAATAGTCCTGGCATTTGTACGGACCGGGGTGTTTATTTGGACCTCACCCGTTTAAAAGGAACCGGGTGGCTAGTAGGGCTACTATTTTGAAATGTACAGTATTTGTTTTGGTTTTTGTAATAGGTGGGTGTCTACTGTATCGGTGGGTATCGTCATGTAAAATGTCCCAACCCTAATGTTTCTGTCTTACAGGAACCACATCTTTACGCCTCGGGCCAGAGTCTGATGTAGATGGTGCTCCAAGCCCACCCAGTGAGCCACCCCTCTCACCTGAACCTAAGGAGTCGGACACACCCAAACCCAAAGCCTCTAGGAGTAAGTCTAAGATGGAAGTAGTGAATTAGTTGGGAACCTATCATTGTGACAGCTTTGCCAATGCACCATTCTCACACCATCGAAGCAAAGGAACAGTAATCCAGTTCTTCTGATTTTCTAGCTCATTGAATTGTGAGTTTCAATTATGAAGCCTTGAGGTGCGGGCTTTCATTTTAGATTGATGTTGCACTGCAGTTTGGTGCAAGGGTTCATTAATGTCATTGATTAGCAAAGACAGTTTGAAAAGCTGAAAAGATCTTCTTGCATAATAGAATATGAATATAGATATTTATTACTTTTTGAACCAAAGCTGTATTTAAATTACATTCCCCCGTGATAACATGACAATCACTGATAACCTCAAAGCACAGTTTTTAAATTTGTTGGCAACCTTGCAACTTGTTATAGTGCTTGTATAGGAGCCATTAGGATGGTGACATTATTATTATTAGACTATTTTCAGTATTATTTTTGAGTGGTGCTAGCCACTCCTATAGACAGCAATGTGTGTCCCTATGTCTACGCTGCCTATGCTGTCTCTGTGTCCGAGCACAGAAAGCTGAAACACCTCACCAATACCACTGGATGACACTGTGCAGCGTCGCTCTCTCTCTCTCACACACACACACACACACACACACACACACACACACACACACACATACACACACACACACACACACACACACACACACACACGCACAAATGCACACACGCATGCACAAACGCACGCGCACACACACACACACACACACACACACACACACACACACACACACACACACACACACACACACACACACACACACACACACACACACACACACACACACACACACACACACTGATCTGACACACACAGGTCTGATTTTGGACACTTGGTGGCGGGCTTTAGAGTGACAGCACTGGGTGTGTGTTTAGACTCTAAACACACACCCAGTGCTGTCACCTCTAAACTTTAGAGGGTCAGTGATGGGCTGGGCTAGACACAGGTAATGGGGAGCTCACACTGTTCCTACCAGCAGCCAGAAGCAGACAGAGACAGACAGAGAGGAGAACATAGAATTGCTACACAATTATGCATATGTTCATTTCAACTGCTCAACTTCTTTCAATAAATACACTCAAACTGGAACAACTGGACATCCTAGTGTACTACAAAATTGAATGAATGAATTAAATCGTGACCATGGTATAAAAGGTTATAGGACTACATGTGAATGACCTATATGATCGTTACGTTTTTTACCTAATATTTAGTAAAATAGGTTCTGTTGATAGATTTTTAGGGGCATGAATAGATACGTTAATGTGATAAATAACACTAATGCTAACAACCAGTATAATTGTCAAAAGCTTTGTTCATAGTAGTTAGCTGTGGCTACTAACTACTATGTGGCTGTGGCTGATGTTTTGTAATAGAGTGGACTTCTGTCATGAATTGCTTTTGGTTTCAACAAAGGCTAAATTAGCTTCTTCTTCTTTCGTGCATCATCCTCAAATGTCCAACTCAGTATCGAGTAGCCACGCCCTTGTCTCTGGTCCCACGTGGAAGAGGTCGGCCTGTACAGGGGGCAGGTGTTAATTATGTGCTCGGCAGATTAGCAAACAAATTGGCAAATTAGACAAGAAAGAAAGAACAAGAAAAGAAAGAACATGGCCATTTAGGTTAAATGCAGCTTTTCAGTGATTCAGATTGACTGACTAAATCAGTAACTGATTATATATATAAAATCTGTGTGTGTGTGTGTGTGTGTGTGTGTGTGTGTGTGTGTGTGTGTGTGTGTGTGTGTGTGTGTGTGTGTGTGTGTGTGTGTGTGTGTGTGTGTGTGTGTGTGTGTGTGTGCGTGCGTGCGTGCGTGCGTGCGTGCGTGCGTGCGTGCGTGCGCGCGCGCGCGCGCGTGCGTGTGTATTGGGCCACAAAAACTTGATTTAGTCATCTGAATCACTGAAAAGCGCTGCATTTAACCTAAATGGCCATGTTCTTTCTCTCTCTCTCTCTCTCTCTCTTTCTCTCTCTCTCTCAAAACGCATTGTGCAATTCATGATTATCAGCTCAGAGTTGCTTAATTTTAAGTGTACTCTCAAATTCTCTCAAAAGTGTATTTGATATGCGCTCTTCTAATAAGTCTGTGTTTCTGTTAATTATTTCTGTTACAAGTGCTTTCCGGTATTAGAAGCTCAAAGCAGTATTGTCCCAATTGATATACGATTTCCATTCCCATGGAAATATATGTCTCTGATTAGGAAACAACAAATGGCATATGTAAATTTCCCTGTGGAGTACTTCTTAACCTCCACTGAGCTGATGATTATCTGACAAGCTATAAAGAACGACCGAGATCCAAGCCTATGAAATAAAACCCCAGGACAGAGACCCAGGAACAAGATAGTGTTTATAGTCATGCCCTCTCCATTTCGTATGATAGATGTGGTTACATATTTCTATCCCTGTGAAATACTGCTTTGGTATTATATTTCATTGTGCATAGGGGCCCTGGACCCGGAGATCCAATCTTATCTTAGTACTATAGTCAGAGAAGGGCCTTTTTGGGCACATTCGAATTATCCAGATTTTCTTCTTTGACGTCTAGTTTCTCAAGGTCATGATATGGATGGTTCATACAAACTAATTGCTAGCTACTGCACTTTTAAGAGAAGACAAAGACGTTTTCAATGATCCCATGCAGCAACATCTCACTTGATTTGGGCAAATAATCTGGATATTGTATACTTTCATGCATAGTATATTGTAAGGCAACATCTGAAAATGTTTAATATGAGGATGCACGCCCAATATCCTGAACTTAGTGAGGCTTAAAAACATGTATGTCAAAGTCATTAGGATTCACACTTATGGTCTTATTTTACTAGTCCAAACACAAACCAGTGAAAT
The DNA here is from genome assembly GCF_951216825.1 of Electrona antarctica. NCBI lineage: Eukaryota > Metazoa > Chordata > Actinopteri > Myctophiformes > Myctophidae > Electrona > Electrona antarctica. The sequence continues at coordinate 30,809,054 of NC_136808.1, forward strand.
GATTTCACGGAGGCAATCGATGGATTGGAATACGAGTGGAATACTGAGAGAGAGGCAAGCCTCAGCCTGTTTTATAGGTTATATTTCACATAATTAATCTACCTAGCTTCAGTAGCCTCATGCAATATTTCATGATGACACCAATAATGCCTATAATAATTATATAATGTTGTAAAATCCTGGCGGTGTTTAAACATGCGATTTAGGTAGCGTAATGGTGCATATAATGTATTTTCCTTTTAATCACTCCAGATTTTTCGTGAGGAACTGAGGGAGTGTGGTTTTGCATTTCAATAAGGCCACTTAATTAAGGTAGAGTGGATATTGCTTTTTGGAGAGTTACTGGTTAGTTTATTTTATGCTTCCCAAAAATACAGCCCCCAGAATTGACAAAAAAAAACCCTGCTGGCAGTTCTGCAAAGCAGTCTGATCTTACGTCTCTCCTCTTCTTTCATTCCACAAGCTATCACCTTAATGACAGTCACATGGCACATGCCACAAACAACTGACTCATCTCTGGGATGAAAGACCGTTAGGAGCTTCCGCACTAGCTCTCCTAACAATGGCTCACTGTTGTATCTGTGCGTACAATATTCTTTAAAATGGATTTACTGTAACTCTTTATGCATGTACAGTAAATTAACAATTTCAACAAGGGAGTTGTATGTTGTTAAAGGAATAGTTCAGTTTTCATATTTAGGGGCATGGTTGGCTGCAGAAGTACAGCGTTGACAGACTTACACTAACACCTAACACTGTCTTATCACTGCTTGCAGCTATATTTTTTTATATTGCACAACTCAAGGTGCAAAATAGACTTTTGTAGCAATGCTATTAAAACTGATGGGAATCAAAATACCAAGACAAATGCATTACATTGAAGTTGCCATTTTCATGTCAAGGACCCCCAAACTGAAAAGAGTTTGTGCCTACTACTACCAGAGACCCCTGTAAAAGTAGCCTATAACATAGGGTTGATGCCGCTGTATAATACTAACTAATCTTGCAAGGGACCACCTGGAACCCCCGCAAGGACCCCTGGGGGTCTCCGGACCCCACTTTCAGAACCATGAGTGCTATAATGAACATGCATGACAAAGAGCAATGTGACATACATTTTATCCTAAAGCTATATTGTACAGTATTGAGTAGCCTACACAAAAAAGAAAGCCTAAAATGAAACCCAAGTCAATGAATCACATGCCCATTAAGTCTTCAACGTCACCTTACTCTTAAAGATCCAAAGCCAGGTCTGTTTCTTTCCAACATAACTAAAGAATCTACCACTATACCGAGTAGAAGTTTATGCCCTTTGGCAGTTTTCGGAGGGAACATAGAAGCCTCTCTTTTAAAGTTTAGGCTTTGCTGTTATATCACAAAGGCTGCCGAGGCTATGGAACATGATCAGACATATAGTTGTGGGTGCTTTGGAAACCCTAATGAAAAGTACACTTTATTCGTGTATTTGAACCATTATCAAGTATTAATCACACTCCAGGCATGACATTGCTGATGTCATAAACTGTTGCCAGGAGAACATTCTTTGCCATGATAATAATATGATCATCTTCTTTATAATGATCATATTTAATGGTAGTTAATGTTGGACACATTAACTACCCAAGTCACAGTAAAGGGCTTGCTTGAATTGTAATGAATTTTACCCAATGGCTATACCAACTCCAGTGTGCTGTATGAAAACAGCACATTGATTGCACAAACTGGATAGCTAGTGGATGACAGATACACTTGGTAAAAGCAGTGATGTCTGTAAATAAAAACTAAGGGCCCTATTGATTGATTGAAATATTTATTAACAGTTTGCAGAATTACAGTACATTTCAAGCACAAACTCAATACAAAGACTGTTAACTGTGAGTAGACGACCCAATAAAGCATTACACTTGTTTACAAGAGGGTCCACCTTGTTCAATTCATCTAAACATTTAGAGACGTACAAATAGACACTCCTATATAGCCAAGGAACAGAACAGGAATTCATCATAAAGGAGGGAAAAAGGGGTGGGTGGTGGGGGGGATTCAGATTTTTCGAATTGCATCTGTCCGTAGGTGCCCTTTGAGAGCGGTTTTGAAGGAGTCAAGGGATTTGCATGTCTTAATGACTGTTGGTAGGGCGTTCCACATTTTGGTGGCATTCCTATGCGATCAGACGATCTAGGTACACAATCTAAAACAGGGAGTGTGCATGACGTGCTAGTAGACAGATTAGATAGACCTTTATAATGACAGCACCTTATCTGGGCGCACATTGCTAAGCGCTCTGAATTAGCGTGTTTTGGACATCAAAACACTGGCTCCCATTACCTTTTAAGAATCAGCTGTGCCTTCATCGTAGCACACTGTTAATTAAATTACAGATTTAGCAAGTTGGAGCAGATGCAAACTGCTGAGGAAAATTGCATTCTACAATATATGGGTACTGCATAAATAATGTGATATAAATGATGTCAGGGGACACAGGGGAAACAAAAGCTCTTGTCATCCAAACATCACCTGGAAAGGAGAGGTGGACCAAACGCATTGGTCATGCTTCTGTGGTCAGAATCACTGTATAGCCTGATGTCTCCTCATGTCCTACCTAGAGACATCTGTGATATCTTGACATATTAACTTAATATTCACATGCTCATTGTCAGTTGTCAGATCCAAACATCCAAACATTGCTGGCCCATTAACCTACCTGACCTTTGTCTCAGCTGTTTTGTACCACAAGTTATGGACTGTTTATTTGTTTATTTGAAAAGGATCCCCATTAGCTGATGCCATGGCAGTCAGCTTGTCTTCCATATTACAAAACACATTAAAAAAAAGAAAGAAAACTACAACATGAATTGCATTAATTCAGTTCATCAATATCAGTAAACACAATTAAATAACATACATCAATTCTCAATTACGTATAAAACAGATTAAAACAAACACTGGTATAGAATAACTTAAAGGTATTTAGCCTAAAGTTGTTCTTTCAACTGGTCATTCAAGTAAATAACTCTTTACCTTTTTCTTAAAGGCTGATTTATTATTTGTTAGTGCTAACTTGTTACAAAAATCTATAGCTCTATAAATTACTGTTTTTTTTTTCATTTCGTTTGTGTTTGAACTAGGTACAGCGATATGCCCATTAACAGCATGCCTTGTATTTGTGGGTGTGTAGCCTATCTTGACAATAATCTATTTGTTCAAACAAAAACAAAGGCATCTTTGACTTAATAACACAAAAGAAAAATGTGGCCAAACTTGAGGAAATGTAGTGAGCCATGAGAGGCTGGAGTGCATATTTACAATACAGTTCTTATAGAACAGCCCAGAACAAGTCTGGCTGCCCTATTTTGTGCAACCTGTAATTTAGCTAGATTAATTTTAGACGTAGATGACCATAACAATAATCCAACTAAACTAACGATTTACAAACTTGACCCATGATGTCACTTTCTTGTGACTGCAATACCTCTGCCCATTTTGCTGACTATTGTATTTACATGCTCAGTCCACGATAGTTGACTGTCAAGGACGATGCCCAGCAATTTGGCGTTGTCCACCTGTTGTATGGGCTCACCAAGTCACCAGCTATGGATAAGTCAAGTTTAGGTGTAGTAACCAATTTGGGCCATGGCCCAAAGACAATGCTCTTAGTTTTACATATATATTTAAAGCTAATTTGTTTGTTTTTATCCAATCGTAAACCGTATTCAACTCACTAGACTATATACTGTGTTCTGTGGTTCCATGTAAAATGCTGGTGAAGCATTACAGTTCGTCTTGCAGTCCTGCAAACTTCTCAGTGAATCAATATTTCCCCCCTCAGTGTAGGAGAGAGTGATAATATACAGAGAGTAAGAGTAAACAGTTGGACTCCTCAAGGCCACGAGCAATGACCCTTGAATAACAGAAGTTCAGACAGACGATAAGTCAGCCTGTTTCCTCTGTCCGGATCAATCAACGGATGGTATCATGTGTTAGCTGTGTGACACAAGAGTTGTTTTGAGAAGTGCAGAGGGTGACAGGTCTGTCGACTACCTCAGTGGAGACATGCCTCAAAGTGTGTGCTGTGCAGTTATGATGGGATCGAGGTCCGCTATAGTCTTCGAGAAAAGAAAAGGCATATGTCGTACTTTCAGATGTGGAAAGAGTGTGCTTGTGCATGTCAATATATGAAAGTGTGTGCCTACAAGTGAGTTTGTTATGTCATTGAAACGGATCATAAATCAGGCCTGACCTAGGTATAATTGCTCCCCAGGCAGTCATTGCATTGTTTTAAATGCCTCCCCACCATGGCAAGGCAACATAATAACTTCTTGTGGCAGGGTTTTTAAGACAACCCCATAACAAATGTTGCTAGTGGTCGTGGAATTGCTTTCTAGAGGCAAGCTGAATGACCAAGCATAGCATTATGTTAATTTATGGGATCGATCCGTTGGAATTGATGTTATTTGAATTGTGCATCTTGATTTTACTGCATTTCGGGCTGTTAATACCGTAGATAGGAATCTATTAATGAAATAGGTCCATAACAAACTTATTTCACTGAATTGGAGTTTCCAGTTACAATATTTTTTATTTAAATGAACCAAACAATTCCTTAAACTATGCTCTTTAAGCTCCATGTCTCATTGGGTTAATCAAAGACATCAATAAACAGAAAAGTCTTGGTAATAAGTAATAACTGTGACGGAACACTGTGGGTTTTTTTTCACTTCACAGTGACAAACCAAATAACAAAATAGTATCCAGGCCTGGGCCGGCCGAACGGTCCAGGCACCTAGGCTGGTTATCCAGGCCTGGGCCGGCCGAACGGTCCAGGCACCTAGGCTGGTAATCCAGCCTGACAACATGTTGTGGGTTAGAGTCACGATCCCGACTGCCTTTGCTGCGTGTCGTCGCCCCATCTCTCTCCCCCTTTCCTGTCAAAATACTATAAATCTATCAATAAAGGCAAAAAGCCCCCAAAGAATATCTTTAAAAAAAGAAATAATAATAATATCCAATATCTATACCGATGATTCTCCCTAAATATCGAACCAATGATGACACATGTATTCCTCACTGGTGTGCAAGCTACCAACAGCCGAGGGTAAAGTCATTGCTAAGGTCAATTATTTCCAGCAGCAAATCAAAACTGCCAGACCTCCTGGTGAGTCCTCCCACTGCCATTCCCCCAGCAGCTCAGCTGCTGGAGATGAAATAGAGAGTCCACTCAGTATAGAGCTATGCTATACTCTCCTCTCATCTCCTAATCCAGCAGAACTTGTCAGTAATGCTTTAGTGCTGGAATTCCCAACAATTTATCCCTTGTTTTGTTTCAATTCAGACTTATCAGAAACCTGGAGTCTGTCTCTCTCTCTCTTCTATCTTCCTCAATATCTCTCATTCATGCGATATCTATCTAAACCTCGCTATTATATTACTGTTATCTTTATTCCTGCTATCTTTATTGGCACTCTACTTTTTCCACACTTTTATTTTTCAATGTGTCTTCACTGTGAGGGAGACATATTGCTAGGCAATCCTATTTCATTGGCCCATGTAGCAGTGAAATGAGAGAGCAGACTATGAAACAAGGCAAGCCCTTTATTGGTCCCCCTCCATGAGAGGAAGCTGAGGGACAGGATGCTTTATTGGAACAGATGACCTCTAGTTTACATTTCATACATCATTATCATGAAGCCTCTCTCACAATCTGTCTCTTAAATGCACAAGCGTGCTGGAACAGGCACGTACTTTATCTCTGGCGTCATCTCTAACTCTCTCTCGCTCTCTCTGTCCCTGCTCTCTCTGTCCCTGTCTCTCTTACAAACACACACATACTGTAGGCCTACACACACACACACACACACACACACACACACACACACACACACACACACACACACACACACACACACACACACACACACACACACACACACACACACACACACACACACACACACACACAGGAAAGGAAGGACGAATCTCCATAAGGAGTAGGGTCTGGGGACTAGTGGTAGTGCACTTAGACTAACAGCA